>NW_027643455.1:0-20000 GCF_032717465.1 Coenobita brevimanus
AAAAGATGCCAGGTGAAGAAGTTTGTTAATAACATAGCAGAAGTGAGCGTGATTAGATTGTTTGGCCCTACGGAAAGAATGGATGAACTAAAGGTGGTGAAACGCGAATATCTGAGTGAATTTGAATGTGGGTGAACGTCTGGAAGAAACAGCAAGTAATTTTTGTCAAGGAAACCCCTAGCAGGATGCAGGATCAGATAAAAGAGTAAAAAGGTCCAAATTCTTATTGGCACAGAAGACGTCGTATCACCTCTTCCTTATAGACTATTTGGCATACTGGGTACCACCATTGTCTTGTGTAGGATTTTTTTAGTCAGTTTAAAATAGAAAACGTTAGCATCAAGAGATATTACAGCATGCTCATTAAAATTAATCACTGAAGAAAAAAACTTATTAAACATCCAAAGCCAACAAGATAACAGCAACAAAAACAGCCTACAAAAATGGTCTTGGTACTGATGACGCCAGTTTTCTCCCAGAGTACAGTAATCCTTTCCCGTCCCCTTAGTGCCTCTTATTGTCAGGACACATCATAACACACTACATAATAGTTTGTAACGTATATATGTAATATGGAGTTTAGAAAAAAGTTGTGCTCAAGCGAGAAGGCTAGAGGAAACAACAATGCATATTCTTGTTAGGAATTTCACACACAGCACAATGTGACGCCGGATGGGAACTTTCCACTGGCTCGGAAGGTTCCTTCCCACGTGCCCTCACACATGACACAACCAGTCATATACAGGGGAAATGGGAGAGACAGAGCAGAAGGGGTTAGGAGAGAGAAGAGGCACGGAGAGAGAGGCAGGAAGGAGTGCGCAGGGTCAGCAAGCATACGCTGTCACCTCAGTACTGCTCTTGTGAGATACTCCCTTTGAAGAAATAAACTGCAGTTAACCCCAGACTCATCATTATCTTTCTCCTGCCACTGACAACAAGTACAACAAACATTCTCTCCTTCTTATAATCCCTACAATAACCTGGCCCCTCTGCAGATTTTTCACCAATTACTTCCTCCCAAACCCGGCAGATTTCGTAAAAATTTTTTTTGGCTCAAACCTCCGCTTTTTGTAAGAAAAATGTGAAAATACCAAAAAAGTGCTCACCTGAGCTTATAAGTGCGATATACAGGTGTCCCTCCGAATGCGCTGCTGCTGTCACATTTTCGATGGTAGTGGTAACTATTGTAAACCACTCAGAATAGGTTGCTATTTGCTCATTTGGTACAAGTTTATATGTAGTACAAGAGTATATTGGTTTTCACACAATAATATAGGCGATATATGCGTTGTTTCACTCAATGAACACATCAGGATATCGCACCTTCCTTGGCGACGTTACCTCCTCATCACTTCTGCTCGTTTCTTCCTGTGACACCACGTAATCTTTGTCCTCCACATCGCCATTGATTGGGAAATCACTCTTGCCTGTGAAGGCATCAAGGGCAGCTTGAATTTCGTCGTCAGAGAGACCTTTAGTGCAACATGTCTTTACTGGCCAGGTCATTGCTAACAGGTGAGTTGCCGAGATAATTGAGTGCGGGGTTCATGCAGGGTCAGGCAGTGTCACTGCCTGGCGGATGGTCGAGGAAGGTCTCCCACGTGTGCTCACCAAAAATCACCCGTGAGAAGAAAAATGTGCAAATGACGGACCTCGCAATTGCAGAATGTACCAGTGTGTCGTCGGGTCTCAGAGTGAAAAAAATTTGTGACATACCCATACGTCGATGGGACGTAGCGCATTAACACACTTTTGGAAAAGCTCGGCGACGACTACGATATTATCGTTTATTATCTAAGCTTCATTAGATATCTGGATTTGCTCATTGTTTGGAAGATTATGGGACCAAACCTGCTTTGGGGGGCTTTCTGTGAATGCATGTGTGTGTGTGTGTGTGTGTGTGTGTGTGTGTGTGTGTGTGTGTGTGTGTGTGTGTGCGCAAGAGAGAGAGAGAGAGAGAGAGAGAGAGAAAGAGAGAGAGGGAATCATGCATATGTACATATGTGGATGTTCATGTGAATGTGGATGCATTCATGTGTGTATGTGTGCACTTCCATGTGCTTCGGCCAATATTTGTGTGTCTGTATAAGTGTATGGATATCAACGTATGTATAGTAGGTCTAAGTCTGTGTGTGTGTGTGTGTGTGTGTGTGTGAGAGAGAGAGAGAGAGAGAGAGAGAGAGAGAGAGAGAGAGAGAGAGAGAGATTTTAAATGCTTGCTCCAGCCAGGGAC
This sequence comes from Coenobita brevimanus, assembly GCF_032717465.1. Classification (NCBI taxonomy): domain Eukaryota; kingdom Metazoa; phylum Arthropoda; class Malacostraca; order Decapoda; family Coenobitidae; genus Coenobita; species Coenobita brevimanus. Next base: position 2,234 of record NW_027643455.1, read on the forward strand.
AGGTATCAAGTTCTTTTTGGACATCGCTACCATCAGTCCGTGAAGATCGGCATAAAATAAGCATGTAGGTGGGTTTGAAATGGGCAAATGTTGATAAAATCTGTGAAGGTGGGTGACGAAGTAAGTACACTATGTAAATGGGGTATGTATTAAGTTTGCTGATGCTATAAGGTGGGCAGGTGTTGATGGGCCTTGGATGTGGAATGTGGAGGTGGGCAATGAGGTGTGTTTGTTGGTGGATTACGGTATGATGGAGGGATATGGAGTGGGCCAGTGTAGAAAAGCCTTGAATGAGGGATGTGTAGGCTATCAACGGAATGTGTATTGAAGGTTGGCATGATGTATGAATGCAGGAGGATTCTGAAGTGCTGTGTCGGTGGGCTATGATGTGGACAAGTGCCTTAGGTGTGGATATGTGGGGCATGGATGATCAGAGAAGCCTCCAGTCTCTCACAGTGGAGGTTTAGTGGCCATGTTAAGATGGATGTGGGTGTTATTCTGACAGAATGACCCATCCATCAGCCCTCTCTCGCCGCAGCGGGCCGTAGGGATCGATGCAAGGGTAACGGACTAAGGATTTTTCATTAGCGCCTTCGGTATTTTGATGCCTTTCTTACAGTATATTCTTCCTGTCAATAGGCGATTATACTAGAGTAGAGATTTACCAAAGAGGAGAGGTCAGAAACGCCCTTCAATAATCCCTTTTCTACATAAGACCTCCTTTAAGTTGTAAGCTGAATGTAATCGTCTATACGTATCAGAAAAAAAAAAAAAAGGCGTCATTGTAATGAACGATTAACCACAATGACAGACATCTTAAAATGTTGGAGAGGAACTCCTTCAGGCGGTGACACCCATGCAACCGGAAAGAGGCTGTGCTGGAAAAAAAAAAAAAAAAAAGTCCCTCAACTCTCCATCTCTCGAAAGTGGGATGGTGGAGTGCAAAATTCAGTTTCCTGCGGTTCACCGAGTTCACATGCCAGACGATTATACCGGTTATGAGCGTCGTCACGCTACATAAAGGTTAACAGAAGATCCTCTAAGGGGTGTAAAGAGAACGATTATACGTCTCTATAGACGACAAACTTTGCTTGATTAATAATTACTATCTAAATCAAATTTCCAGTACAGTGGGGTCAGGGATTATTGGGTTAATAAAAGGTAAAAAAACTGAACATTAACTAGAATTTCTTTCCTTAAGGTATAAAAATGATGAGTTCATGCAGCCCTTCTATTCTGGGAGTAAAGAAATAAGGCAACAAAATAACTCAGCCCCATCATTATACTGTCCAATTTAATTTGGCTTAATACTATCATCTTTGCACCTTGAAAACTCTGGTGTAACAAAATTTTAGCACTAGAAGACGATGCTGGTCTTGAAACAGTGCTATGGGAAAAAAAGTCGTACTACTGTTTCCTTTGCCATGAGCTATATGAAATAAGCTGCTAAATGGCATCAATCTTCACCAAGCTAAGTTGGACGGACTGTAACATCATGTAGCCTACATCAAACGACTAAACTCTACTTTATAGGGCTGGAGAGGGACGCCTTCATGTGGTGGCAGATATAGAAGTGGGTGGCTCAACTGCCTAGCAATACAAACGTCCCTCAAGTACTTCACTATACAAGGATGGTGGAGTGCAAATAGGCAGCTTAATCCTGCAGTCCACAGGGTTCACGTTGCAGATGTACACTCACACCAAAAAGTATCGCGCGGTTAGGGCACAATGATATCTGATATGATCATTATAGCTCATGAATTCTCGGTAAGGTTTATTTGTAATCATTTTGCTATACACATAATGACAATACGGATTAGAAAATTTCATAAACAAGCCATGTATAGCATCCTTGAGACTGCAAGTTTATCAGCATGGGGAAAAAAATCGTTGTTCAATTTCCAGTAGCCATTGTCCGGTGTCTCAGATTGCTTCGCGTCCAGTGTGCACCGATACTTTTTGGTGTGAGTGTACCTGGATACACAAGAAGAACAGCAACAACAACACTATTTCTGTCACATATTGTGTCTCCTTGAACAAACCTCTTCCTAATAACAAGCCTTCAAGCTCCTATGACTCCTCTTAGTTGAATAAAATCATCTGACGTCAGCAGGAATACATTAAAATGGTCCCGACTGTGTAAGGGTTAATGGTACCCAATATTAACGCTCTTAGTCTCCTACACCTTATTCACTCCAAGATGAATAATAATCGTCTTGCGTTGTCCCAGCCGAAAGAGGAAGAAAAAATGGGGAGTAGGGAAGTTGTCCGTGTCAGAGGTTGTGATCACAGGTGGTGTTGGGTAAGACAGTAGTGCTGGTGATCTGATTTGGACCCTCCCCTTGATGTGGACAATGGTGAGGCTTGCAAGGGCAGAGCAGAGCCACGTCCCTTTCTATCTCCACCATTCCCCTATCCATTGGGCCAATACGTTTAACACATCTGACAGTGGCACATGGACAGCCTATTATTTGAATGTTTAAGTGATACGGTACTTTACACGACTCAACTCTGGCTAAAGCTGCCATTTTTCCATCTTCAATGCCAAGGTGTAACAAAAGATGCCATTGAGAAGTGGAATGGATAAAATGTAGTGCCCTAGTATTATCTGATTCTGCCACTAAGCTACCTGAACCAAGATGCTATAGGACGAAAGTATCCGACTATTTTGTGGGCTAAATATGAGTGGACAGGGTTAGGTGTACAGTTTAGAAGGTCATTGACGAATATAAGCAGGAGAGTTGTTGATTAGATTGAACCATGAGGAATACTACTATTGATGATTCTAGGAGAAGAACGGTGGTTGTTTACAACAGCAGGTACAGAACGACTAGAAAGTAGGCTAGAGATGGGGGTACAGATAGAGGAAGAAAAACCGGAAGTAGCCAGTTTGGAAAATAAAGATTTATGCCAGACCTGATCGAAAGCCTTTGAGATGTCTAGAGCAATGACAAAACTTTCGCCAAAGTGCCAAAAGGTGAATAACAAGGAGTCTGCAAGGAACGTGAGAAGCCTTTGTCCTTAAAACCCATTTCTCCATCGTCAAATCTCTATAACACTGTTTTTGAACCATAGATACTTTCGATAAAAAGATACGTGGCGGTGCATTAAATATAACTCTTGAGCTGAATATATATCTATATATATATATATATATATATATATATATATATATATATATATATATTGTTACATAGCCTATGATTTCATCATCCTTTGTGTAATTTTAACGTACAGTATACTGCATGTTTGATCACGAGCGTGTCCTGCCTCAGTCCCCCCCTTCTACCGTTATAGTAGAGTAAGTTGTCCTTTCTGTTGTTCAGAGCGGGATTGTCAACTCTTTGTCCCCATGGCTTCATTTGCGCGTCCTTCTTACAAGTTGTATCAAGCTCTGCTGGCCCCTATATAATGAGCTCAGTCTCTGCATCATTGCCACTTAGATCTACTCCTCATTTTGTTCACATCTCTGTCCTCCCCTGTACAGTTATTGTTGTGAGTCTTCAGGAAGTCTCCAACCATCTGGCAGCTGTGTAATTTGAGTATAACTGTTATTGCATTTTTTCCTTGTACTGTGTAGCATAAGGTGTTGATTTGTAGGCCTAGTGAGGTTTTTTTTTTTTGTAATTTATGTAGGATTCATTTTGTCAGCCAGTTTTAATATTATTTTGTATCTGTAATAATTTATCTTGCATTAACTGAGCATTACCCAGTGTATTTTCATTTTATCAGGGCTGACTTAGGTAAATTTACTCTTGCTAATTTCATGTTAATAGAGGCTATTGCAGTTAACCATATATTTAACCTGTTTTTTGCCATTACATTATCCTTATGAGTCCTGAATGTTTTGTTGTTAGTTTGAGCATTAAACTTTAACTTGTAATTTTACCTAACTCTTTTGTTTTGAACCTGGAACTTTACGGGACAGTAATGATTTTTAGTATTCTCACTTAAAGTGTACGTTATCTTTCTCTGCTCCGTAACATAAATTTGGCGACCTCTCATCAGGATATTCAGGATATTATCATAAGGATATTGCTTGATATTTTGTGACTGTTACTTATTCATGATGTCTACTATTACTACACTTGATGAAGCCAAAGATTTTTTGTCAAATGTGCAAACAGTGTTGGATGTAGAAAACAGGACAAAGAATGAACTTAAGCTTGTTGCTCAACAATTGGGAATTGCTGTTCGCTCTCATCATTCTAAAGATCAAAGTTTTGACATGATTAATGAAAGCTTGTTCAACGTAACTCCTCCAAATGAGCAAACGCAGATTGAATTAGCTAAGTTACAGCTAGCCCTGCAGGAGGCTCGTGTGAAGAAAGCTGAAATTCAAGCACGTGCTAAGGAGGCTGATATTAAGGAGGCTGAGTTTCACGCACAAGTTGAACTTGCTAGGATTCAGACAGACCATGAGTATCGCATGAAACAAGGTGGAACTGGATCATCTAGCTCTGATGATTTTGATGTGGCTAAAAATGTTAAACTTGTCCCTCCTTTTAATGAATCTGATTTAACAAAGTATTTTCAGTTGTTTGAGAGGGTAGCTACAGGTTTTAATTGGCCCAAGGAGTATTGGCCAGTACTCCTTCAAACTGTTCTCACCGGTAAAGCTCAAGTAACTTATGCATCTTTGCCTCAGGATCAATCTGATAATTATGATGTAGTTAAGAGCTTGATTCTTAAGGCCTATGAACTTGTTCCTGAAGCCTATAGAGTAAAATTTAGGACAACTTACAAGCAAGATAAGCAATCCCATGTTGAGTAGGCAAAAATCAAAGAAGATCTGTTAGAGCAGTGGTTAAATTCTAAGAATGTGGATTCTAATTTTGGTAAATTTAAGCAGATGATTTTGCTGGAGGACTTCAAGAGGTGTATTTATAAAGATGTAAGCCTATATCTTGATGAGAGAAGAATAGATAATTTGTCTGATGCTGCAGTTTTAGCTGATGAATATGTTCTCACTCACAAGAGATATTCTAGAGGAAAAGGGAAAGCTGAGAGTAAGTACGTTGCCTCTACTCAGAGTACGGGTAACAGGAAAGAGAATAAAGATGATGTTTCTCAGGAAGTAAATACCAGCTTCACCTCTAGATTTCAGAAAAGTAAATGTACTTATTGTAGTAAGCTTGGTCATACTACGGAGAAATGTTTCAGGAGACAGCGTGATGTGAACAAAAAGGAGTCTTTAAATATTCAGTCAATTGGTCTAGTGTCCACTCTTGAGAGTTCCCAGAATGCTTTAACTGAGTTAACTGAACCTGCTTTGAGGGTAACTTAAATTCTCATGATGGAGCTCCTCTTTTGAGCAGTAATGTGGGTGACACTATCAAGAGTTCATGTGCTAATTTCCTGTCTGATGGTTTTGTCAGTCCTCTGGACAGTAATGACAGGAAATCAGTTAAAATATATCGTGATACAGGTGCTTGCCAATCCATTATGCTGACCAGTGTTCTAGGCTCTAATGTTAATTCCTTTGATGAAACTGTAATCTTACAAGGTGTATGGAATAATTACTTCTCTGTCCCTCTATCCAGAGTGAATTTAGAGTCTGGTTTTGTCAATGGTTCCGTTATGGTTGGGTTGGTTGAGACACTCCCAATGTCAGGTGTAACTTTCTTACTTGGAAATGATATTGGTGGAAGTCAAGTGTGTCCAGCTCCTCAGTTGTCTAGTGAGCCAGTGGCTGCGGCCCGGGATTGTGATGTCCCTGATGTGTTCCCTGCATGTGCTGTCACTAGGGCTAAGTCTAAAGTTACTGGTGATTTAGAGGATAATGATGATGATGATGTTATCCTAGCTGACACTTTTCTTGCTAATTTGGACCACTCACCAGATGAGGCAGTACCCCGTAGTGTTGATAATTTGTCTCGTCAAGAGTTGGTTGAGTTGCAGGTTGCTGACCCTGAGTTGAAAGGTCTAGCTAACTCTGCTTGCAGTGAGGAAGAGTCAGCCGGTGCTTCTACTTGTTATTATGTAAAGTCAGGAGTACTTATGAGGAAGTGGAGACCCCCAACAGCATCAGCCGACTGTGAATGGGAGGTTGTACATCAAGTTGTCATCCCTCGTGTTTGTAGGCAGGATATCATTAGAGTGGCTCATGATTCCAGTTTGGCAGGACACCTTGGAGTGAGGAAGACTGTGGCACGCATTTTGAAACACTTCTACTGGCCAGGTATCTTCAGGGATGTTTCCTGGTATTGTAAGTCTTCTCACACCTGTCAAGTTGTGGGGAAGTGTAATCAGACCAAAAAGGTTGCACCTCTACTTCCCATTCCTCCTTTTGAGGCGCCATTCACCCGTGTGTTGGTGGATATTGTGGGCCCTCTTCCTAAGACTTCTTCAGGATTTTCTTATGTGTTGACCCTGATTGATATGGCTACTCGTTATCCTGAAACCATTCCACTTAGAAATATCTCAGCAAAGAACGTGGTTAAGGAAATGCTAGGGTTCTTCACAAAGTTTGGTCTGCCCAAGGAGGTACAGTCAGACCGGGGAAGTAATTTCATGTCAAATGTTTTCAAGCAGTCTCTGAAAGAGTTGGGCATCACCCAGATCACGTCTTCAGCTTACCATCCCCAGACCCAAGGAGCGTTGGAGAGATATCATCAAACACTCAAATCGATGCTCAAGAAATACTGTTTGGAACATCAGAAAGACTGGGATAAAGGTCTTCCATTCGTTGTGTTTGCTGCAAGAGAATCTCCAAATGAATCACTGGGCTTCTCACCCTTTGAACTACTGTTTGGCCATGAAGTAAGAGGACCCCTTAAGTTACTCAAGGAATGCTAGCAGTCGGAGGAAGATGACGTCAACCTGCTGGAGTATGTGATGAAGTTCAAAGAACGGCTGTCCACTGCTTTACAACTGGCAAGAGAGAATTTAGGAGTTGCTCAGGAGAAGATGAAGACTTGGTATGATAAGAAGTCCAGGTTACGCCACTTTCAGCCAGGAGATCAGGTTTTGATTCTGCTACCAGTTCATGGGCAACCTCTTCAAGCCAAGTTTAGTGGTCCTTATTTCGTGGAGAAGAAACTCAGTGATGTCAACTATGTCATCGCCACACCAGATCGTAGAAAGAGCAAGCAAATATGTCACATCAACATGCTAAAGTTATATCACAGGCGGGACGAAAATAATCCAGTCTGCACTGTAGCTGTTCCACCCGAGTCTGCAAGTGAAGCTCTCCCATGCAGTATGAGCCTGAGTGATAGTTTGGGGAAGAATCCTGATATCATGAATGATCTCCAGACTAAGCTTTCTCATCTACCTCCCGAGGAAAGGCAGGAGTTTTCGGCATTACTGGAGGAGTACCCGCAAGTGTTCCGTGCCACTCCAGGAAGAACCACTGTGTTGATGCATGATGTCGATGTTGGAGACGCAAAGCCAATTAAATTGCCTCCTTACCGTGTGAACCCAGTGAAAGTTCCTCTCATCCAGAAGGAGCTTGGCTACCTGTTGGACCACAAGATGATTGAGCCATGTCAGAGCGAGTGGAGTTCTCCTGTCACTCTGGTCCCTAAGCCAGGTGGGTCACAGCGGCTTTGCATTGACTACAGACGTGTTAATCAGATAACTAAAACAGACACTTACCCTTTCCCTCGTGTGGAAGATTGCATAGACAAGATCGGAAAGGCTAGGTACATAAGTAAGTTTGATTTGTTAAAGGGATATTTTAGAGTAATAAGAAATTTCCTTTGTAAATTTCTTTTTCTTTGTGGGGAGGTGTTACATAGCCTATGATTTCATCATCCTTTGTGTAATTTTAACGTACAGTATACTGCATGTTTGATCACGAGCGTGTTCTGCCTCAGTCCCCCCCTTCTACCGTTATAGTAGAGTAAGTTGTCCTTTCTGTTGTTCAGAGCGGGATTGTCAACTCTTTGTCCCCATGGCTTCATTTGCGCGTCCTTCTTACAAGTTGTATCAAGCTCTGCTGGCCCCTATATAATGAGCTTAGTCTCTGCATCATTGCCACTTAGATCTACTCCTCATTTTGTTCACATCTCTGTCCTCCCCTGTACAGTTATTGTTGTGAGTGCTCAGGAAGTCTCCAACCATCTGGCAGCTGTGTAATTTGAGTATAACTGTTATTGCATTTTTTCCTTGTACTGTGTAGCATAAGGTGTTGATTTGTAGGCCTGGTGAGGTTTTTTTTTTTTTTTGTAATTTATGTAGGATTCATTTTGTCAGCAGTTTTAATATTATTTTGTATCTGTAATAATTTATCTTGCATTAACTGAGCATTACCCAGTGTATTTTCATTTTATCAGGGCTGACTTAGGTAAATTTACTCTTGCTAATTTCATGTTATTAGAGGCTATTGCAGTTAACCATATATTTAACCTGTTTTTTTGCCATTACATTTTCCTTATGAGTCCTGAATGTTTTGTTGTTACTTTGAGCATTAAACTTTAACTTGTAATTTTACTTAACTCTTTTGTTTTGAACCTGGAACTTTATGGGACAGTAGTGACTTTTAGTATTCTCACTTAAAGTGTACGTTATCTTTCTCTGTTCCGTAACAATATATATATATATATATATATATATATATATATATATATATATATAGTTACATAGCCTATGATTTCATCATCCTTTGTATAATTCTAACGTACAGTATGCTGCATGTTTGATCACGATTCGTCTTGTAGCTTACATAGTGACTAGGCTTGTGTGTTCTACCTCACTCCCCCCTTCTCCCCTTATAGTAGAGTAAATTCTTCTTTCTGTTGTTCAGAGCAGGAGTGTCAACTCTTTGTCCCCTATGGCTTCATTTGCGTGTCCTTCTTACAAGTTGTATCAAGCTCTGCTGGCCCCTATATAAGGAGCTCAGTCTCTGCATTAATTGCCACTTAGATGTACTCCTCATTTTGTTCACATCTCTGTCCTCCCCTGTATAGTTGTTATTATTTTTGTGAGTGCTCAGGAAGTCTCCAACCATCTAGCTGCTATGTTATTTGAGTATAAGTGTTATTACATTTTTTCTTGTACTGTATATCATAAGGTGTTAATTCGTAGGCCTAGTGAGGTTTTTGTGATTCATGTGTTTTAGGTGCAGCCATTATTAATAATATTTTGTATCTGTAATAATATATCTTGCATTAACTGAGCATTATCCGGTTTTCTCATTTTATCAGGGCTGACTTAGATAAATTTACTCTTGCTAATTTCATGTTAATAGAGGCTATTGCAGTTAACCATATATTTAACCTGTTTTTTGCCATTACATTATCCTTATGAGTCCTGAATGTTTTGTTGTTAGTTTGAGCATTAAACTTTAACTTGTAATTTTACCTCTTTTGTTTTGAACCTGGAACTTTGCGGGACAGTTTGCTCTGTTCTGTAACATAGATTTGGCGACCTCGCCAGGATATTCAGGATATCATAAGGATATTGCTTGATATTTTGTGACTGTGATTTATTCATGATGTCTACTATTACTACTCTTGATGAAGCCAAAGATTTTTTGTCAAATGTGCAAACAGTGTTGGATGTAGAAAACAGAATAAAGAATGAACTTAAGCTTGTTGCTCAACAATTGGGAATTGCTGTTCACTCTCATCATTCTAAAGATCAAATTTTTGACATGATTAATGAAAGCTTGTTTAATGTAACTCCTCCAGATGAACAAACGCAGATTGAAATAGCTAAGTTACAGCTAGCCCTGCAGGAGGCTCGTGCTAAGGAGGCTGAATCTCAGGCTCGTTTTCAGGAGGCACAGGCACAAATCGAAATTGCTAGGATTCAGGCAGACCATGAGTATCGCATGAAACAAAGTGGAACTGGATCATTTAGCTCTGATGATTCTGATGTGGCTAAAAATGTTAAACTTGTCCCTCCTTTTAATGAATCTGATTTAACAAAGTATTTTCAGTTGTTTGAGAGGGTAGCTACAGGTTTTAATTGGCCCAAAAAGTATTGGCCAGTACTCCTTCAGACTGTTCTCACCGGTAAAGCTCAAGTAACTTTGCCTCAGGATCAATCTGATAATTATGATGTACTTAAAAGCTTGATTCTTAAGGCCTATGAGCTTGTTCCTGAAGCCTATAGAGTAAAATTTATGACAACTTATAAGCAAGATAAACAATCCCATGTTGAGTATGCAAAAATCAAAGAAGATCTGTTAGAGCAGTGGTTAAATTCTAAGAATGTGGATTCTGATTTTGATATATTTAAGCAGATGATTTTGCTGGAGGACTTCACAAGTGAATTAATAAAGATGTAAGCCTATATCTTGATGAGAAAAGAATAGATAATTTGTCTGATGCTGCAGTTTTAGCTGATGAATATGTTCTCACTCACAAGAGATATTCTAAAGAAAAAAGGAAAGCTGAGAGTAAGTACGTTGCTTCTACTCAGAGTACAGGTAACAGGAAAGAGAATAAAGATGATGTTTCTCAGGAAGTAAGTACCAGCTCCACCTCTAGATTTCAGAAAAGTAAATGTACTTATTGTTGTAAGCTTGGTCATACTATGGAGAAATGTTTCAGGAGACAGCGTGATGTGAACAAAAAAAAGTCTTTATATATTCAGTCAATTGGTCTAGTGTCCACCCTTGAGAGTTCCTAGAATTCTTTAACCGAGTTAACTGAACCTGCTTTCATGGGTAAATTAAATTCTCATAATGGAGCTCCTCTTTTGAGCAGTAACGTGGGTGACACTCTCAAGAGTTCATGTGCTAATTTCCTGTCTGATGGTTTTGTCAGTCCTCTGGACAGTAATAACAGGAAATCAGTTAAAATGTATCGTGATACAGATGCTTGCCAATCCCTTATGCTGACCAGTGTTCTAGGCTCTAATGTTAATTCCTCTGATGAAACTGTAATCTTACAAGGTGTATGGAATAATTACTTCTCTGTCCCTCTGTGCAGAGTGAATTTAGAGTCTGGTTTTGTTAATGGTTCCGTTATGGTTGGGTTGGTTGAGACACTCCCAATGTCAGGTGTAACTTTCTTACTTGGAAATGATATTGGTGGAAGTCAAGTGTGTCCAGCTCCTCAGTTGTCTAGTGAACCAGTGACTGCGACCCAGGATTGTGATGTCCCTGATGTGTTCCCTGCATGTGCTGTCACTAGGGCTAAGTCTAAAGTTACTGGTGACTTAGAGGATAATGATGATGATGATGTTATCCTAGCTGACACTTTTCTTGCTAATTTGGACCACTCACCAGATGAGGCAGTACCCCGTAGTGTTGATAAACTGTCTCGTCAAGAGTTGGTTGAGTTGCAGGTTGCTGACCCTGAGTTGAAAGGTCTAGCTAACTCTGCTTGCAGTGAGGAAGAGTCAGCCGGTGCTTCTACTTGTTATTATGTAAAGTCAGGAGTACTTATGAGGAAGTGGAGACCCCCAACAGCATCAGCCGACTGTGAATGGGAGGTTGTACATCAAGTTGTCATCCCTCGTGTTTGTAGGCAGGATATCATTAGAGTGGCTCATGATTCCAGTTTGGCAGGACACCTTGGAGTGAGGAAGACTGTGGCACGCATTTTGAAACACTTCTACTGGCCAGGTATCTTCAGAGATGTTTCCTGGTATTGTAAGTCTTGTCACACCTGTCAAGTTGTGGGGAAGTGTAATCAGACCGAAAAGGTTGCACCTCTACTTCCCATTCCTCCTTTTGAGGCGCCATTCACCCGTGTGTTGGTGGATATTGTGGGCCCTCTTCCTAAGACTTCTTCAGGATTTTCTTATGTGTTGACCCTGATTGATATGGCTACTCGTTATCCTGAAGCCATTCCACTTAGAAATATCTCAGCAAAGAACGTGGTTAAGGAAATGCTAGGGTTCTTCACAAAGTTTGGTCTGCTCAAGGAGGTACAGTCAGACCGGGGAAGTAATTTCATGTCAAATGTTTTCAAGCAGTCTCTGAAAGAGTTGGGCATCACCCAGATCACGTCTTCAGCTTACCATCCCCAGACCCAAGGAGCGTTGGAGAGATATCATCAAACACTCAAATCGATGCTCAAGAAATACTGTTTGGAACATCAGAAAGACTGGGATAAAGGTCTTCCATTCGCTGTATTTGCCGCAAGAGAATCTCCAAATGAATCACTGGGCTTCTCACCCTTTGAACTACTGTTTGGCCATGAAGTAAGAGGACCCCTTAAGCTACTCAAGGAATGCTGGCTGTCGGAGGAAGATGACGTCAACCTGCTGGAGTATGTGATGAAGTTCAAAGAACGGCTGTCCACTGCTTTACAGCTGGCGAGAGAGAATTTAGGAGCTGCGCAGGAGAAGATGAATACTTGGTATGATAAGAAGTCCAGATTACGCCACTTTCAGCCAGGAGATCAGGTTTTGATTCTGCTACCAGTGCATGGGCAACCTCTTCAAGCCAAGTTTAGTGGTCCTTGTTTTGTGGAGAAGAAACTCAGTGATGTCAACTATGTCATCGCCACACCAGATCATAGAAAGAACAAGCAACTTTGTCACATGAACATGCTAAAGTTATATCACAGGTGGGGCGAAAATAACCCAGTCTGCACTGTAGCTGTTCCACCCGAGTCTGCAAGTGAAGTTCTCCCATGCAGCATGAGCCTGAGTGATAGTTTGGGGAAGAATCCTGATATCATGAATGATCTCCAGACTAAGCTTTCTCATCTACCTCCCGAGGAAAGGGAGGAGTTTTCGGCATTACTGCAGAAGTACCCGCAAGTGCTCCATGCCACTCCAGGAAGAACCACTGTGTTGATGCATGATGTCGATGTTGGAGACGCAAAGCCAATTAAACTGCCTCCTTACTGTGTGAACCCAGTGAAAGTTCCTCTCATCCAGAAGGAGCTTGGCTACCTGTTGGACCACAAGATGATTGAGCCCTGTCAGAGCGAGTGGAGTTCTCCTGTCACTCTAGTCCCTAAGCCAGGTGGGTCACAGCAGCTTTGCATTGACTACAGACATGTTAATCAGATAACCAAAACAGACACTTACCCTCTCCCTCGCGTGGAAGATTGTATAGACAAGATCGGAAAGGCTAGGTACATAAGGAAATTTGATTTGTTAAAGGGATAATGGCAAGTACCTATGACTGAACGTGCTAGGGAGATCTCATGTTTTGTAACACTAGGAAAGACTTTTGCATGTTCTGTAATGCCATATGGTATGAAGAATGCACCAGCCACATTTCAGAAGCTCATGAATGTTGTAATAGAGGGTTTGGCAGGGTGTGTTGTTTATATTGATGATGTATTGATCTTCAGTGACAACTGGAAAGATCACCTATGCCATGTCAGTAAATTTCTTGAGCGTTTGCTTCAGGCTAATCTTGTAGCTAATTTATCAAAGTATGAGTTTGGTCAAGCTAAAGTTCAGTACCTTGGGTACGTAATTGGTGATGGACACGTTGCACCACCAGGAGCTAAGGTTCAGGTTATAAGTGATCTTCCCAGACCTAAAAGTAGGAAAGAGCTACAAAGATTTTTGGGAATGGTAGGTTATTACAGGAGATTTGTTCTTAACTTTTCAATTCTTATATCACCACTTACAGACCTACTGAAAAAGGGAGTTAAATTTGTCTGGACCGATAACTGTGAATCCTCTTTCAGCAAACTTAAAGCTATCCTATTAAGTCAGCCAGTGCTCGCTACTCCAAATTTTGCTAAGCCTTTTAAGATGGCTGTTGATGCAAGTGATACAGGAGCTGGGGCTGTTTTGCTGCAAGAGGATGATCAGGGTATTGAACACCCTGTATCTTATTACAGTAAGAAGTTCACTCCACCTCAAAAGAACTACTCAACTATTGAGAAAGAGCTTTTGGCCTTGATTTTGGGTTTACAGCATTTTTCATTTTATTTGTGTTCTGGTTTTGACCCCACAGTCATTTATACCGATCATAACCCACTGAAATTCCTTAGTAAGTTTAAAGATAAAAATCAGAGATTGACAAGATGGAGTCTACTTCTTCAGGAGTATTCATTAGACGTACAACATGTCAAGGGGAAAGAAAATGTTATTGCAGATTGCTTATCTAGACTTTAGACAGATTGTTTTAGAGTAATAAGAAATTTCCTTTGTAAATTTCTTTTTTTGTGTGGGGAGGTGTTACATAGCCTATGATTTCATCATCCTTTGTATAATTCTAACGTACAGTATGCTGCATGTTTGATCACGATTCGCCTCGTGGCTTCCATAGTGACTAGGCTTGTGTGTTCTACCTCACTCCCCCCTTCTCCCCTTATAGTAGAGTAAGTTGTTCTTTCTGTTGTTCAGAGCAGGAGTGTCAACTCTTTGTCCCTTATGGCTTCATTTGCGCATCCTTCTTACAAGTTGTATCAAGCTCTGCCGGCCCCTATATAATGAGCTCAGTCTCTGCATTAGTTACCACTTAGATCTACTCCTCATTTTGTTCACATCTCTGTCCCCCCCCTGTACAGTTGTTATTATTTTTGTGAGTCCTCAGGAAGTCTCCAACTATGTAGCTGCTGTGTAATTTCAGTATATGTGTTATTACATTTTTTTCTTGTACTGTATAGCATAAGGTGTTAATTTGTAGGCCTAGTGAGGTTTTTGTGATTCATGAGTTTTTGGTGTCAGCCTGTATTAATAATTTTTTGTATCTGTAATAATATATCTTGCATTAACTGAGCATGATCCGGTTTTCTCATTTTATCAGGGCTGACTTAGATAAATTTACTCTTCCTAATTTCATGTTAATAAAGGCTATTGCAGTTAACCATATATTTAACCTGTTTTTTTGCCATTTACATTATCCTTGTAAGTCCTGAATGTTTAGTTGTTAGTTTGAGCATTAAACTTTAACTTGTAATTTTACCTAACTCTTTTGTTTTGAACCTGGAACTTTGCGGGACAGTAGTGATTTTAGTCTCTGTTCCGTAACAATATATATATATATATATATATATATAGAGAGAGAGAGAGAGAGAGAGAGAGAGAGAGAGAGAGAGAGCTCAAGAGTTTTATTTAATGCACTGCAACATATCTTTTTATCGAAAGTATCTATGGTTAATATATATATATATATATATATATATATATATATATATATATATATATATATATATATATATATATATATATATATATTATATATATATATATATACAGATAGATAGATAGATATTGTTCAGGTGCTTGAGGATGCAAAAGTGGATATATGTGGATTGACTGAAACTAAATGGAAAAGGTGAAAGGGTGAGAGAATGGGAATATGGCTTAGGTATATGTGCGGGAGTCAAGGAAAATGAGAGGGCAAGAGAGGGAGTATGTCTGATGATAAGCAAGAAGTGGAAAGAGAATATAAGAGAGTATGGAACAGTGGGTGCAAGGATTGTATGGGTGAGGATGAAAGTAGGTATACAAGTGTGGGCGATTGTATGTGTGTATGCCCCGACAGAGGACCGAGTGGCAAGAGAGAAAGATGAGTTTTGGGCGAGTGTAGACGCGTGTACGGACAAGTTTGAGAGGAGCGAGAGAGTGCTGTTGATTGGAGACATGAATGGCAAAATTGGGAATGTACAAGTGGATGGAGTGGTTGGTCAATGGGGTGTGCCAGCTGACGTAGATGGGAATGGAAGTGCTTTGGTGGACATCTGTGCTTGTAAGAGGTTGGCAATAGCCAACACCTACTTTCGCCATAAGATGATCCACTGGTATACATGGAGAGTAATGAGGAGGATGAATGGTGAACTTGTTGAACGAAAGGCAATGATAGACTACGTGTGTGTGGTAGAGCGAATGAGAAGACAAGAGTTGGATGCAAGAGTGTGGAGAGGGTGGGAGAATGGAGTCTCGGACCATCACTTAGTGATGGCCAAGGTAGAGCTGCAAAGAAAGTGGTTGAGGAGATGAAGGGGAAGACAGGAGGAAGCAACTCCTGTGAGAAGAGTGGAGAAATTGCAAGATAGTGAGAAAATGACAGAGTATAAGGGCATAGCGGAAGAAAGACTGGGAAGGTATGAGCTAGAGCAGATGGAAGGGATGGAAGACGTATGTAAGATATTCATGAAAGAGATAGGCGCAGCGTGTGAGGCGGTTTGTGGAGTGAGGAGGAGATGCAAGGGTGTGCAAGGGACAGCATGGTGGAATGATGAGGTGAAACGAGCTGTGGAACAAAAGAAGAAGGCATATAGTGAATGGTTAGCGAGTAGAGGTAGGGGAGAAGATGAGAGAGAGAAGAGAGAGGTATATGTGAGCAGGAGAAGGGAGGTTAAGAGACTGGTGAAGGGGAGTAAAAAGAAAGTGGGAGGGGTTTGGGAGGAATCTGAGTGTGAAATGGAGGGAGAGTAAGAAATTGTTTTGGAAGGATGTAAAGAAAGTAAGGCAGTGTGAAAGGAGAAGTAGTAGGGGAGTGAAAGATAGGAATAATAGATTGTTGGTGGAGAAGAGAGAGAAACTGAGGAGATGGAAGGGGCACTTTGAGGATTTGTTGAATGTGGAGAGTGAGAGAAGTGCGAGTATAAGTGGTTGGGGAATGGCTGGGAGAAGAGATGAGAGGAGGGAGGAAGAGATCAGTAGGGCGGAAGTAGTGGAAGTGATGAAGAATATTAAGTTGGGAAAGGCCCCAGGAATTGATGGAGTGTGTGATGAAATGCTTAGGTATGGGGGTGATAGTGTTGTGGAGTGGATATGGACGTTGTGTAGATTGGCTTGGGAAGAGGGAAGGGTTCCAGCGGACTGGAAATCAGGTATAATTGTTCCTTTATACAAAGGAAAAGGAGAGAGAGAAGTATGTGGTAACCATAGGGGTATTTGCCTACTTAGTGTGACTGGTAAAATATATGGTAGAATACTCATTGATAGGGTTAGGCATATGACAGAGGAGCTAGTTGGAGAAGAACAAGGGGGATTTAGGAAGGGAAAAGGGTGTGTAGATCAGATATTTGTTCTAAGATGTTTAGTGGAGAAGTATCTAGAGAAGGGAAGGAAAGTGTATGCTGCCTTCATGGACTTGGAGAAAGCTTATGACGGAATAGATAGGCAAGGTATGTGGAAGGTATTAAGAATATATGGAGTGGAGGGAAAATTGTTGAGTGCTGTGAAGAGTAATGTACGAGGGAGCTAGGGTTACGGTGCGAGTGGATGGTGAGCTGAGTGAGTTCTTTGATCTCAATGTGGGACTGAAACAGGGGTTGTGTGATGTCTCCATGGCTGTTTAATATATACATGGATGGGGTTGTAAAGGAGGTGCAGGGTAGGGCAGTGGATGTGGGGGTGGCTCTAATGAATGAGGGTGAGATATGGAAGCTTCTGGTGTTGCTGTTTGCTGATGATACAGTACTGTTGAGTGAAGATGAATGGGAGTTGCAAGGTTTGGTGAATGAATTTGGGACAGTGTGTAGGAAGGGGAATCTGAAAGTTAATGTAAACAAAAGTAAAGTTATGGTGTTTGAGAGGAATGAAGTCACAGAGTGTGCAGTGAGGTTGGATGGTGAGGATATGGAGAATGTGAGTGCATTCAAGTACTTGGGTAGTGTGATGAGTAAGGATGGAACTTTGGGGGATGAAGTGCGTGAAAGGGTACAGCAGGAAAGGAAGGTTGTTGGTACGCTGAAAGCAGTGATGAGAAATAGGGAGGTGAGTATGGAAGTTAAGAAGTCACTGCATGATAGTATTGTGATCTCTACCCTGACATATGGAAGCGAGGCATGGACCTTGCAAGAGGGGAACAAGTCAAGAATGAGAGCAGTGGAAATGAGTTACTTGAGAGGAGCATGTGGAGTGACGTGGAGGGACAGGTTGACGAATGAAGAAGTGAAGGAACGCTGTGGGGTGGATGTGGATGTGGTTGAGAAGATTAGGA
>NW_027643455.1:25000-36826 GCF_032717465.1 Coenobita brevimanus
GATCTCCAGTCTTTCAAACGCAGGTGTCCAGGCATCTCAAAATGTTCGGATCTTGAATTTGGCTCTCTATTGTATTTTGTTTTTCTCTTGCAGGGAACTGTTACCGCAGGCTCACCTTGGTTCTTTCTTTCGTCCTCGCATAAATATATATATATATATATATATATATATATATACACACCCACATTAGCAAACTTTATACTGTACTTGAACATGAAGGAATCAAATGCTAAGGTGGAGGATGACAACTCCACTTTCACTTCATCCGAGACTACTCCGGAGAACCAATTCCATTTTTACTGGAGATATTTCTCTCTCTCCTGAAAGAAAAATAGAGTTCTCTCTCTCTCTCTCTCTCTCTCACACACACACACACACACACACACACACATACACACACACACAATTTTCTATATAACAGCTGTTACAAACATCTGAAAGCAGCAGCACTGTTTCTGTCTTTCCTGCTGCACCTTTTCATTCAGCAGTTTTTCACTTGCCTAACTAACCTGCCTACACTCACCAGTACTGTACCGTGATGACTCTGCCTTTCATACATTTTCCCTTTATTCACCTTCATCTGTTCTTCGAACCTCTTTTCCTTCTCAACCTGTCTTCCCTCCCTCACTCCCATATCTACCGCCTCCTTCTCCCTCTCTCTCTCTCGATACTCCTTTTCTCCCCTCCATCTCCTCCTTCCTTCTTCCCTCCATCTTCCTCCCCTTTCTTCCCTCCTTCTTCCTTTCCGCCTGCTCTCTCTTTTGGTCTCGCTTTTGTGCCAGAACACTCCTCTCTAAGATTTAGCCCCAGACAGGTTTTTACGGGATTCCCTCAGCCTATTACTCAATTTTTTGCGTTGGGAAATCAATATGTACATGGACTTAACTGCGGTGAGGAATAATACGCAGACGTTTAGGGGACCCAGGTGGAGAGCAGGAATAATGGTACAGTCCCAACACCGAGGCATAATAAGGTCAATTATACATGTCATGCGTAATCATACAATGGGTAATTAGGGCGCGTTTTGTGTTTTCAGATATTTGATTGGGAGGTCTCATTACCTGGGTAGGGGTGCAAGAGCTTAACGCGGCAGCAGAAGTGAACAAGATTGTGTGTGTGTGTGTGTGTGTGTGTGTGTGTGTGTGTGTGTGTTTGTGTGTGTGTGTGTCCCAGGGAGGGGTTGGTGGCTAGACTGGTAATGAAAAGTGAGGAGAGGTCCCGTAGTGTGGTGAGGCGGGATGGTGGTGGTGGTGGTGTAGGTGCAAAAGGAAAAATGAAGCATTAGGGTCGTGTGGAGGATGGGTAGATTCTTGAATAGGGGTGGGTGGACCAGTTCTAGTGCCTGGTGATTACATGAACTAGGTTCTTGAATATCTGATTAAAATGTTTGTGCAAATTTATAGGGAGCTCTGGCAATTTTAAATGCCTCTAACCAGATTATATGATGTTTAACCCCTTAACCGCGGGCGTCACTTTCGTGACGCTCGGCCACAATGGATCATACCGCGGGCGTCACTTTTGTGATTCTGCTGTGTTATTTTGAATTATCCCGGGCTCTCAAGTGGTGGCTTGTATCATCTATCAGTACTGCCAATGTCCAACACTAGTCAGCACTCCAAAGTCTCATCTGTACCTCCCATCCATTGTTGACAATTTAGCTTGATTTTTACCCCCTTCGTGACTCCTCCCTACCTGCCCTCCATTACCCTCTCCTCTCTTCACCTCCCACGCCGGTGCTGCGGCTACACAAATTTCCCCCTGATTTTTCCACAGATTTCACCCATTGAAATAAGCCCTATGCCCTATACTTATACAAAATAATATATACCAAAAAAAAAAAACAGGTAAGTGATAGTGTTATACACCAGAAATTGGCTAATTATCACCTGACAAAACCCCATGTGCATTCATTCGCTACATTACCACGAGTAATTTCCCCTTTCCATTTATGCGTCTTGTAATCGATGTCTGTAATAAAAATATATATCAGAGAAAGGAAGGGAGAATCCCTAACTGACATTTACATTCACCTGGAACTACCTATTTCTTTATTTATTGCCGAGATTTTCTACCTATAAAAAATCAGCATGTAAGTTAGCAGCAGTCAGCCTAAAGTGTCATTGTCAACCCTTCCCTTCTCAGATAAGCCGCGGCATTTAGTTCCTTGTCCTCCGCTGTAGAGAAACCATGTTGCACTCGGCATGCCCCGCCATTCCTGCCGCTTCTGCGCCCATTGCAAAGGGCCCCGTGACCTCTACTCCTAAGAAAAGTGGTGAGGCAAGCAGGAAAGGCCTTAGTGACTCTGCAGTGGCACGTGAACTGGCAGAATTGTCCATGATAATGATGGGCAGTGACTATGACAATTCAGGTGAATCGTGTGATGAGCCGAGGTGAGGTTATCGCGCTCAGAAACAGCAACAACGAGTGCTACAGTAGAGTGAATCAGTGTCTAGCTCCAAGGGAAAGGAGCCTTTAGTGCAGCAAGGACAAGAATTTGGGAAGGGAGTGAAAAGGCGGCGTGTTAGCCCCAGAACAATGCCCCCACGTGACCCAGCCCGCCATGAGTCACGAAAGGTGCATTCACCTCCCCCATTCCCCAAGCCCCACTTTTACTCATCTCTTCATCATCGTCGGCTGAGTTATCTCCAGAGTCTTCGTGAAGTCGGAGTCACCACCAGCATCAACAGTGAAGGCAGGCCCCGTAGAGGTAGAGGTAAATCAAGGAGAGTGAAAAGTAGGGTGTAGCTAGTAGGGTAAGGGCTGCTAGTGCTGGTACGGCAACCTAGGGTCAGTGAGAGTGGGACCTTGACCGAGATAAACCTCCCTCACAGCCAACCTCCACCACCACCACCACCACCACCCGCCCTACACCGCCACGACAGGGATTCCTGGACGCCTTGCGCGTGGACGGAAGGGTCAAAATTTTGTCCCCCGAGAAAATCTAGTTTTTTTTGATGAGAGCTCCTCAGGAGTTCAGCCTGCCTTCACTTCCATGGACAGAAAATGCTTGAGTGTGTCGACTACCTTTTTGGCCTTCCTAGATGACTTGAAGTCATGCAGCACATATGTGGATGAAACCAACAGGTATGAATCACAACGTGCTGCTAGTGGTACAGGTGCAGCCAAGATGCAACAGTGGACCATGCTGGGAGTGCAGGAAGCGGTACATGTGTTCTTTGCCCTCATTGCTTCTCATGCCACACTCCCAAGAAGCATGAGTTGGAAAGGAAGAGATACTGGTCTCATGGGACCCTCTTACTACCCCACTCACCCACCTTCAATAAGTACATGGCAACAGGAGATCGGCTTCCGGAGACATCATGGGAAATCTGCACTTTGCCTTGACATAACCGATGTACCTTCCCAAACACGACCCACTCTGGAAGATCCGGGAGATTCTGAGCAGAATGAAGGATAAGTTCATGTCATTCTTCCACCCCTTTCAGAAGGTTGTCATTGATGAATCCTTGGTTTTGTTCAGAGGACGTCTTCGGTTTGTTGAGTACATTCCAAGCAAACGCCATCAGCTTTGGAATTAAGTTCTTTGTACTGTGCGACTGTAAGATGGGGTACATCCTTGAGCTTCGTCATATATTCAGCCAGCACTGTCGATTCTCGATAAAACACACCCCCTTGGCTTCTCAGGTCTGTGTAGTGAAAGTGCTCCTAGAAAAGTGTATTTTGGTGGGAATCATGTGCTGTATACAGACAACTACTATACAGCACCGGAAATCTTGCCAAATACCTTTCTGAGCACGGCATTGGCTCCTGCCGGCACTGTGAATGCAAGTGCAATCTGTGGCCAACTTCCCCAAATTCTCAGAGGCGGGGAACCTCGCGAAAGCGAGGAGACGTGCACATATGCAAGTGTGACAAGATGCTGGCAATATGGTGAGACATGACAAGAGTGGTCGTGCACATGCTCACCACCGTACATGAAGGGGAGATGAGAGACAGTGGGAAGGTCGATCCGTAGGGACAGGCGAGACTCTGTGATGAAACCTGATGCTGTGTTGGACTATAATATCAACATGCGGCTGGTGGACAAGTCCGACATGATGATTGGTGAGATCGACTGCCTCAGGAAGAATACTAGGTGGTACAGGAAAGTTTTTCTGCATCTGATAGATATGACGTGATAAAAGCTGAACGCCTTCATCCTGCAGGCTACAAGATGGTGAATTGGTCAAGCCACCCAAAGTCCTTCTCCCCTGAGGTTGTTCGGCCAGGACTTGTGTCCTTAGCAGCTTGCTGGAAAGATATGGGCTAGGGTGACAGCAGCAACTCCAAGGCGCCATCCAGTAACACTTCCCGACCGACTTGAGCAGAGGGCGTGCATATGGACCGGCACAGACTTCGAGCTAATGCTTACTGCCACAGGGAAAAGGAAGGCTTCGATTCGCAGGTGTCAGGTAAGTGCAAGCATACCACACGCCGCACACCTGAGCATAAAACGCACCTCTTGGCAGTGCGCTGAGTGCCAGGTTCCCCTCTGTGTTGTTACCTGCTTCTTCGAGTTACCACAGCCCAAGAAGCAGTTCTAACAGTTGGCAAGTGTGGGAAGCAGAATTATTTGGAAATAATGTGTAAATAATGTGCTACATAGCAGGTGAAAGCAATGGATGTTCAGTTCATATGATTGAACAGTGTATTATAGTTTTATCTTACTGAAAGTGACAGTGAATAACATAGTGTAAGTAAAATAGCAGGAGTAAATATTGAAAATAGAATAGAAGATGTAAATAGTAATGTAAGTAATTAGGTAATATAAGAATATGATTACAAATAATTTATGTTATAACAGTGAAAGTGAATCCGTGGCTCTCTACGGTATTTTTTTACTGAATATGAAAAATTGGAATGATCTTCAGTGACAATAAACTAATACGACTGAAGGAAACTTATGGAGAAAGACTCCAGATATATATAAGTGTGATATAGTAATAGAAATATAAAGTGTGAGGGGTTTTATGAATAATAAATGACAGAGTGCCTAGAGCGAACTAGCGCAAGTGCGACAATCAGACGCGCTCGTAATTTCCATTGCTTTCACAGTTTTTTTTTTTTGGAGTATGGATCCCAAACTACTTGAAAATTGTAGAATAGTGTTTATAGTGTTTGTATCTGGCTGTGGTAATCATATTACGGGTTGTCGGGAAGTGTAAAGTTGAGACTTCGTTACCCTACTTCAGAGGTCTCCACAAGTCCTACGGTAACGGACGAAGGCTCAACAATCATTCCAGGAGAAAGCTGAAGGTATGTTGCCATAAGCATATGTAATTTTATTATTCTAGGACTAATAACTGATTTTTGGCAAATATTTTTTGAGAGTCTGTCGGAGCCCAAATAACCCCGCGGCACACGCAAGTCATTGGTAAACAAGCCCGCGGTGTAGGGGTTAAAAATCTTTTTTTCTTCGAATAATTCACTTCTATTTTTAGTATTGATTTTTTTATATATGCTCATACAAGATGAATTTGTTCCAGATGAGGGAACAGTCAGCAGCCAATGGCTATAAACATGTCCTGAGTAATCTTTTTGCTACTGGAGGTGCTGTAATGAATTACATTTAGGTAAATCATGAAGATTTTGTGTAGCTGGAGTTATTCAATCAGTCAAAGGATAAAGTCCCATTACAGAAACACATTTTCCACTCGATTCTTGCCGTTCCAGACGATTTACGTTGCTGTGGTGAGACCCTTGATTGTGATGGGATTAGAACAAGCCCATTAATCTTAATAAAAAAAAAAAAAAAAGCACGTTTTCAACAGGTTGAGTGAGAGACAAAAGGTACGACAAATGAAAATACGTCGCCATATTAATAGTTTTATGGTTTACTTTATGATGTGTTTTTTCATCTTTCTGAGAATATTTTTCAGTGTAGGAGAGTGTACAAGCAGTGTAGGGATTAATCTATGCTAATAGTAATCTTCCCGTTCGAAAATTTTGAACAAAAGTCTCTGGTAGCAGCAAAGAATATGATACAAAAATCTCATATGCGGGGTGAACAGGTTCAGGAAATAGCATAAATGGTTGAACTGAGCTGGAATCATACAACGTGCAATATACATGACTACTCCCGGAAGTGCCCTGTAGTAAATGTGAACTGGAACAGGGGTCTGAAGTGGGGAAATATCAAAGTAATTTAGGGCCTCATTTTCTGCTGGCTTGAAGCTTTCGTAACGCCTATTCCTCCCATAAACTTTGCAATGTGCACTTATAAATCTCTTGTATATTAGCCTAGTGGGTTGCAAAGTGTGTCAGTATTTACAGTACAAAACATAAAAGTTTTACAAATATGCATATTATGCCAAATTAATCAAGCTAGGGGAAACATGAACTACGAAGACGCCTATACCAAAGACAAGAATGTTTGCTGCAACAGATGGATGAACGAGCAGCTCGGTCTTGAGTGGACGCTGGTGTGGGTGTTTGGATGGACCGGTGAGTGGCTGGGTAGGTAACTCCTTCGCAGACCTCAGGTTAGGGGAGGGGATGGGGGCACTGGCATGGGTTCGATCCTCACTGACTGCTGCTTAATGCGTAGGGTGGACGCTCACAAATAAAAGTCTGTCCATAAAATCAGCTAAATTACACCATACCACTGTCTATTACTACTATCTTCTGTTCCACCGACTGTGCCTTATTCTCCCCCTACCCCGCGTCGTAACTCCTCTATGACTTTATTTTTTCAGTTAACCTGGTAGTGGGAGTGCCGAGTGGGAAGATTTAGTGGCTGTGGAAGAGAATGAAATTGTACTTTATTGCCGGAAATGTTGTGGCTAACCGTGGTTGTGTTTAAATCTTGATAAGTGGCTGACTTGGTACTCTGAAGATGAGAGGAAGTAGGTCTTTGATTGCGCCGAGAATATACGAGCACCGATTGCTTTCTTTATTAGGAAGGATTGCGAATTTGGGTGAGCGATAAGCCCGAGCAGAGGGATCAGAAGGGGGAAACTGTGATTATTTGGGGTTGCATTCTGGTCTTAATTTAGACTCGACCATGTAAAGACGTATAACACAGAATTAAGTAGTCTATCTTGCTTTCTGAGAAGGATGGAGAATTTAAGAAAGCAAAACTGTAAGAGTGAAATGTATACAAAAAGGAGACAGGACATAACTGTAGATTAATAAGTGGAAAAAATTGGGCGTCAACAGTGCCAAAATATGGCTAATGGTAACGTTAATAATAAATCTCATAATAAGCCCTTTAGAGCTCAAGGGCCTGAGGCTAGAACAACCTTACTCCAGAACAATCCTATACCTCAGGTAGCATTCTGCATAATGCACAAGCCTCTGGGACATTTTAACTGTTTCTTAGTCCGATTCGAGTACCCTACCATTACAGAAGCAGACGTAACTCAATTATTAAAAAACAGACTATCTATAGCCAGACCCTACAACCCAGTAAGGGATGGCCGTGTGTCATCGAGTTAGCTGTTTTACAGGAAGGGCAATAATACTCCTCCAACCTAGTAGCTGACGCGTAGGGAACACGTATGGATTAGTTATATGATTACTACCCAGCGATGTAAATGGTTTCCTGGCTTACAGAAAACCATTAGGTTTGTTACTCAGTGCAGGGTCATCTGAAAAGGAAAGAAGAGTAATAAAAAGTGACAGGAATGACGGGAGAAATAGGGTAGAGGATGGCAGACACTGAAAAATAATGACAAAGTTGAAGGAAGAAGTAAGCAGCACTACACCAAGTAAGTGGATGGTCACCACCACTTACCACTGAAGTGAACTACGGAAAAGAAATATGATGGCAGTTTCCTAATGCGTGGCAAATCGAGAACGCAATGATGATACGAGGAGCAAGAGGAGGAAAAACAATTTAAAAATAAAAAAGCGTGGTGTAGTCAGAATGACGAAGAATATGAGCATCCGTGAGGCCTAATTACTTCAGCCTCCCCCCCCCCCTTCAGGAGAGAGAGAGAGAGAGAGAGAGAGAGAGAACATGGAACCCAGGATGCTCGCGCTATACCGTAGGTTATAAGGTAAAATGGCTTATCTGTCAGTCTGTCTCTCATCAGGTATTTTGCCTGCCTGACAGTCTCTGAATAATTGCTGTAAATCTCTCTCTCTCTCTCTCTCTCTCTCTCTCTCTCTCTCTCTCTCTCTCTCTCTCTCTCTCTCTCACTCTCTCTTTTATTAAGTAATCATACTGCACTGTACTATCACAAGCCAAAAGTTCGCCTACACCTCCAAGCCTCCTGAGGTGAAAGAGGCTTTATAGAAGTCTTACAGGACAGTAATATCAAGCACACAAAAGAGAGAATGAAGGATGCCCTTTGATGTGTGAGGAGGCATGAGAAACATGAGCATTATCAATGGAATTCTGTGCCCATTTCGTCCATTTGTTGTACAAGTAATTAACCTACTCACTCACAAACGCATTACTTGAAATAAATGACACTGATTGCCGGTTTTTAGATGACAAGAAGAATCATCTCAGTCTTATCAGTCATTGATTTCCATAGGCTTCCTCATAGAGGAGGAAGTTGTGTTGTAGTTAAGGAATACGTGGAGCTACACTTCTTATCATTAGGTAATTTATTGCATAAGGAACTTCTGAAGGCTAAGCATGGAAAAATAATGCAATTAAAATAACTGAATGCTGCAATCAGCAATAAAACATTTCAGTGTGTGTGTGTGTGTGTGTGTGTGTGTGTGTGTGTGTGTGTGTGTGTGTGTGTGTGTGTGTGTGTGTGTGTGTTTATTGCCATGTCCATGGCCCTGATGAATGATCAGCAATGTCTTTTTTAAATTTCAGATTACCGCTATCAAAGTGTTCCTTGCCCCAACCTAGAATCAAACGTGCGTCCTTTTCGGACAGGAGCCAATATTTCTAGCCACTCAACCTCCTAATTTGAAATTACTAAGAATTTATCTACATATATTGTGTGTTTAGTAATGTCCCTACCTTGTTTACCGATGTATGAAATGAGTTTCAACAGGTTAAAAAAATATATATATATCATGCCTTTCAACTCGGCAGCAGGAGGACGTCTTTCTTTTTTTTCTTGCTAACCTCAGACTACTTGGCTCAAAGAAGGAAGAATCTCTAGCAGCTATGTATCTAATGAAAGGTGTAACAAATCTCATAGGTAATGTTTCTCCTAAGCAGTCATACTGTTTAGTTGCGGCTTTACAAAAGGCATCACCATACTGTAGGGCTTCAGTGGCCATTGGAGTATCTAAAAAAAATAATATGCTCAATACCATCGGTTCAGTTTTGAATTGATGAAGGCTTAGATTGATGCCTGTTGGCTGGACGAGTCACTGAGGCAATTTTTTTCTTTTTAATTTCCAACTTCCCTTAGCATGTGACCCGCAACCATCTCACTAAGCTGTTGATGAACAGGGACAAAAAAGGGTACAAAAAACCAGGTTCAAGATCCTCACAGGTTGCGAGGTGGAAGTGCTAACCCATAAACCACCAACTACCCCCCCTCCTCTTCGGAGTTAATTTTATGGACTTCATTAATTACGTGCCACTGGAGACTCGTTAATGCCTGTTGGTGACTTATTATACTCTGTGGAGAAATTAAAGATTAGGTACGG
This sequence comes from Coenobita brevimanus, assembly GCF_032717465.1. Taxonomy (NCBI): domain Eukaryota; kingdom Metazoa; phylum Arthropoda; class Malacostraca; order Decapoda; family Coenobitidae; genus Coenobita; species Coenobita brevimanus. Next base: position 34,568 of record NW_027643455.1, read on the forward strand.
CGAGAAGGAAGGGAAAAAAAGTGTACTAGGGCCGCAGCTTGAAGATATATACCAAGGGAAGGCCTGCACTGATGTTAATGGATAATACATTATTAGTTTAAAGTAACCCGATGAACTCCTCCTCCTCCTCCTCCTTCTCTCTCTCTCCTCTCTCTCTCTCTCCTCTCTCTCTCTCTCTCTTTCTCTCTCTCTCTCTCTCTCTCTCTCTCTCTCTCTCTCTCAGATCTTACAGCCACGTCTTATAATCCATTCCTCGTACAGGAAATCTGTAGGCAATGAAAGGAGAGTCAGACATAAAGATGCACACAATACGTGTAATGAATGATGTAAAAATAAATTATAAGAGTCTGTCCCTTACTCGCATCAGGACTTTGGAGGTCAGAGTCCATAACATTAAGTCACAGGAGACCAATCAATACACCAGGTAACTAATTTACATCACCGAAAAATCCCCAAGCACGTCTTCGATTACAACCGTTCAGCATAAGACGGTAATCTCCAACCGAGCTCTCTGCCAGTAATTCAACAGTGTCTCGAAGAAAGGACAGGAGAGAAAGAGAGAGAGAAGAAGAGAAGAAGAAGAAGAAGAAGAAGAAGAGAAGAGAGAGGTAATAATACGTAAATAAGACAAATGTGTAACAAAGCATCCAAAATTTACTGGGTGCGTGACAGGAAGTGAACGTACTGTTATGAGAAGCAGGATGATACAAGAAATATTAAAAGGGTGACAGATGCAAAGCAAAATAGCACAGGTTTATGGATGTGTTAGAGGATATTAGACAGTATTGCCCCTGAAAGGTCTGTGTTAATGGAAATGAGCGAGGTAAAACAACTATATTTATGGCAAAGTGAAATGTTAGTAAGTGCATAACAATATGTTGAGGATTAAGATTTTATTGTGAATGGAAATGAGCTGAAATGTGTGACAGGTGTATAATGATATATCACGGGTTAATATTATATAATGTAAAAGGAAATGAGGCGTTATTGTGATTGATGTGTGGGAGAGGAAATGAGGTGTATGGTGTGACAAGTGATGAGGTGGCAGAGGATGTTAGTGCGTGTGAAAGGTGAGCCAGGGTGAAAGGTTATGGGGTTCAAAGGGTTGTGCAAGGAGGAGAGGATAAGCAGAGGATGGAAGGGGGAGGAATTATAGAAATGAAGGTGAGAAGAGTATATAAAAGAAGAATATGTGTGTGAAAATAAAAAGGTGAGTGAAAGGATGCAGAGGGATGTTGGAAGGAGGAGGAATGACAGAGGAGAAAGTGAGGAATATCATCACCATCACCTTAACTCTAATTCCCACCTGAAAGATAGATAGATAGATAGATAGATAGATAGATAGATAGATAGAGAGAGAGAGAGAGAGAGAGAGAGAGACTCACAAAAACAGTTAAGAGAATGCACACTGAGACAGGCCACAAATATTCATGCCCTGGAAAATATACACGAACAAAATTATGTACAATTGCAGAAAAGCGTGTGAGAAACCAAGAAGCCACTATTCCCTAGTACTATTTGCTGGAGACTATAAGAGTGAGAATGTTGGGCTGGTTCATTTGCATGCACGAGTGATGGTGAAGGAGTGGGAAGGTGCGTGAAGAGTGTGAGTGGGTCGGCATGAGAAAGTGCGTGAGGAGATGCAAAAAAGGTGCGGAGAAACTGTGACAGGCGTGTTGGTACGGTGTGAAAATGGGAGTGTGTGTGTGGCGAAGTGTGGATGGAAAAAGTGTGACGGTGTTGAAAAGTGTGATAAAAATGAAACTGGTGAGAAGACGGGAAAGGGAGTTGGAAGAGCGTATATAATTGGAAAAACAAAAAGAGCGTAAATAATGGGAAAAACAATAAGGGTAAAAAGGTGTGGAAAGTGGGAATATGCACTGGTACAGTGTGAAAAATGAAAGTGAGGAAGTGAGAGAAATGCATGTTAGGAGTGACATTTGTTTTGGGATGACATAGGAAACAGGAAACAAGAAAAAATGTGGCACAAGCGTGAAGAGGTGTCGAAAGAAAGTGAAAAATGAGGAGATGTGAAGGTGAGAGGATGAAATGATGCAAGAGAAATGAAAATGGGTGTTGGATGAGATTGAGAGGATGTATGAAGGTTAAAGAGGATGGAATAAGTGAGAAGAGTTGTAGGTGAATGAACTACTGAATGACCTTCAGTCTTCAGGTTTTGTAAGGAAGAATGAAAGTGAGATGGATGGTATGTGAAGATGCTTTGGAAAGTGTACGGGTAAGTGTAAGAAGGCTGAAGGA
>NW_027643456.1:0-15000 GCF_032717465.1 Coenobita brevimanus
GGTGGGGCACTCACCATCCACTCACTCGATGTAGTGCTGCTCAAGGGTGTCTGCCCTTTCCTCTCCTCCATCTTTTCTCTTTTTCCTTTCATCCTCTCTTCTGTCTTCTTTCCTTCATTCTTTCCTCTATCCTTCTCCCTACGGGTGACTTTACACTCCCTCTTCCATCTTTCTTTCCTTCATTCTTACTTCTTCCTTCTGCCAGTGGATGACTGTACACTGAGTGACAAGCCAAATGGTTTCCTGTACACCGTGGAAACCATTTACTACGCTGGGTGGTAACCATATAACCAAATTTTGGCGCCTGGTGGTTTAGTGGGTAATTATTGCGCTCCAGTCGGATTGAGCCGGTGAAAGCTTATATCCAAGGGATGGTTGGGGCTGATTGCTCATGTACGCCACTCAGGGATGAGTGAGGCTGGTCACCCTCATCCTAAATGTCAGGACCAACTGCCTAGCCCCGGCCTTCGATGCTTCTCATGGGGCAACGTAGGATTGGATGATGGATGGATGGATAGTATAATTTTTTTTGAGCAACACACACTAGCAGTGACCTTTGATGTTGTGCTGACTGGCAAGTTGCCACACAAACAGCCTACTGTATATAACATTCAAACTCCTACTACCGTCCTATCCAGATTTCAAGGAGCGTGTATCCTGGTGTGAAGTACGAGGTGGTGGTGCCAACACTGCTTCCTGAATTGAATAAACTATCCACAGTGAATCTCTGGCAGCAGACAATTCCTGACCACCACTACTGGCCTGTCACCATCACCCGAGGCCACGCCACAGCTGGGACGTCCTGGCTTGGCTGCTGAGATCTGGGGCAGGTGTAGCAGCTTAAACCTTGAGATGGTCGCCACCCCTATACCAGAACCACCACCCCTCAAGCACAGTTGCTGCCGCCCCCATTTACAACTGATCCAGCTGCTCGTTGGACCATTAAGGTATGTTGGTTCATTCACTGTGACAGACACATGTGGTCTCCCCACAGAGGTTGTCCCTTGCATGTTCAGTCTGTACAGTTCGTCATGCATTTCCTATCCTTAGAACATCTCGTATGCACCTGAATGCAAACTTTGATAATAATCTTGGTGTTCTTTCATTGTAATTATCATGGTGTTCATTCCTGTTAATAATTCTGGTGTTCACCCTTGTTAATAATTCTGGTGTTCATTCCTGTTAATAATTCTGGTGTTCATTCCTGTCAATAATTCTGGTGTTCATTCATTTTTTTTTCCTATGTCAGAATCCTTTACATACTTGTATGCATCACGTTACACTCTCTTTGACACTTCAGTTTACATACTTAATGGGTGAATAATTGGGATGAATTGATGTAGTTATTTATTTATTTGTCATACACTACATCTTTCCCAACACTTCCACAGCTGTGTACTTAGTGAGGTCAGTGGTTGCTCTGCTCAGCTGATGCATGTTGCGGGAATGTTCCCTCATCGCCGGCAACATCAACCAATACGTCGTCCTCGTCATCAACCAAAACCATCTTCAGCATCATCCAGGTCACTGGGGTCATCTGAAGGCTGCAGCAATGAGAGGAGAGAAGAGGACAATGAATAAGGGTTCACTGCAGCACTTATGACACCTGTATGTCAGGCAATTGTCTGTTGGAATGCCCCAGGCCGTACCCAACTGGCTGGCAGCACTACAGGTGATGTTCATTATATTTTGTCAGTGTAATGCAATAAATCCTGCACCAGCACCACACAACACAGGTGGTAGTGTCCTAAAGCACCATACAACACATGTAGTATTATATTTTGTCAGTGTAATGCACAAATTTGCACCAGCACCACACAACACATGTAGTGTAATGCACAAATCCTTGCACCAGCACCACACAACACATGGTAGTAGTGGCCTAAAGCACATCTGAAATATGAACCCAGTGAACTGTGGACTGAAGCTGCCCTCGTCCTCCAGTTCACCATCCACTTTTCTGATGATGGGGAGGCAGCTGAAGGAATGTTTGTCAAATCTGGCAGTGGAGCTGACCAGTACACCACAGGAAGGCATCCTTCTTTATATACTTTACTAATCTATAAAATGATGTGTAAAATCCCTCTCTATACTTTACTAAGCTTAAATCATCATCATCATCCGCATTCCTGTCCCACCCAAGGGCAGGGTGAGGAGTAGCAGTGTCCAGACAGCACAAACTTGCCCAATCCAGATAGGCCACACTTCCATTCACTCATCATTCAAGTCCCTAGAATCCTGGCTCTACCGGATACGTCAAAAACATTCACCACATTCTGCAGCTTCACACAAACTTATCCGATTGAGTCAATCCAGACGCTGCCATGCCTACAAGGGGTGCCGTAACTCCCTGATCATGCACTTCTCACAACATTCATCCAGCCAGCTCAGCTGGATCTCTTGTCAGTTCCCTAGCCTCACCAACTTCCAAATCTCTCTTCCTCACGCATTCATCCACCATATCTCTCCACCTTCTCCTTGGCCTACCTCGTCTCCTCCCTCCTTCAAATTCCTGCTCAGGTATACCCTTTTCACCATTATGGTTATCCATTCTTTCCACATGACCATACTGTCTCAGGACACTCTCTTCGATTCTGCTGTCCACAGACTTCCTCACTTCCATGCCTTTCATGAATCACATTATTTCAGATCCTCTCCGCCCTCTGTACTCCACATAGACTTCCTCAGCAGTCCCATCTCCAATGCTGTTGTCTTTGACTTTTCATTTTCATGCCACACTATAACTTCACATCCATATGTTAAGAGTTGGCACTAACACTCCCCCTCATGTAAGTCTCTGTGCAGCTGCAACACTCAAGCTTCTGTTTTTTATCAAGGCCTTCATAGCACCAGCTACTTCTTCTTCCCTGTGTCACTCTACTTTCAACTGCTTTTGCACATTTTGCTCTCTTTTCTATCACTGTAAAAATTCCAGGTATTTGAACTCTCTCACCAGTTCCAGTCTCTCTCTATTCACTGTTACATTGCACTGGGAGTCACCTTCGCTCTCTTATAACCATCACTTTACTCTTCTCTACATTTACTCTCAAGGCATGACGCTCACAGATATCAGTAAAACTCTGCACTAGTCTACTAAGTTCTTCTCCGGTACTTGCAAGCAGTACTGCATCATCAGCATACAACAAATATGAGATATTCCATCCATCAGCATTCATTATTAATGCCATCCCTCTCTCCATTACTCGTGTTTTTGCATTTCTCTCATCACCCCATCTATATATACAGTATATACTGAACAACCACAGGGGGGACATCACACAACCTTGTCGCACGCCCACACTGATCGTGAACCATTCGGTTAGATGCCCATTAACCTCATTACACATGCTTCACTACCTCATCCTCCTCCTCCTCCTCCTCCTTATCATCATCATCATCATCATCATCATCATCATCATCATCATCAATACCAATTATCACTAATGCAATACCACCACCGTAATAATAATAGTAAGAATAATAGTGACGATGATAGTGATGATGATAGCGATGATGATGATTATTATTATTATGTTGCCGTTGCTTCTGATAGTGATGATGATTTTTTTTTTTTTTTTGTAGACAGACGTGTCGAACTCTGAAGGAATTCCACAGCAAGCCGTGAGGAAAGCGAGAGGAAAGCCAGTCAGCCAGCCAGTCAGCCAGCCAGTCAGCCATCACTTCCCTGCGTTAAAAGCTAAGTAATATTTGGCCTGTTAGATTAGATAGATAGATATTAGGGATGGATAGATAGATAGTTAGACAGATGGATGAATAGATTGATAGGTAGATGGATAAATAGATAGACGGATGGAGGGATGGGTGGATAGATAGATGGATGGATGGATTGGATGGATGATAGATTGATAGGTAGATGGATAAATAGATAGACGGATGGATAGATGGATAATGGATTGATAGATGGATGGATAAATAGATAGATGGATGGAGGGATGGGTGGATAGATAGATAGATACATAGCTGGATGGATGGATGGATAGATAGATAAGGAACTTTACACTGCCACACTTCACACTAACACACATACTACACTTCATACTTCTCACACACACACACACACACAAGGATGATGCTTACCTAATGAATGTGAGATTAACAAGGAGAGTGATGTGGGTGAGGTGGAGGAGGGGAGAGAGAGGAGGAGACCGAGGATGAGATGGAGGGGTGGAGTAGAGAGGCATATGAGAGAGAGGAGTGTAAGTTGGCGGGAGGGCAGTGAAATGGCAGGGAACGTTTGTAACAGCAGGCAGGAATCCCGCCACTGCAACCACCACAAAATATGTTTTCTGCTGTATGGATTCCTCAACTAGTCACTAATATATCAGCTTGGAACCCCACAGCTGATCACCAATTTATATATATCAGCTGAGTCGTGACCTCACAGTTCCAAACAAGGTTAACGTTGCGCCTGGTCGAAATCACTTCCGGCTGACACACTCCACCAAAACGTCTTCTCACACACTGGAGATGGTGGGAAATCGGTGTAGAATCCTGTTGAAGAATTTAGAAGGTAGCGTGTGCAGGTGAAGTGAAACTGAGCAGATTAAATCTCTGTTTATTGGCCACAGAAAGATACAACTGCGACACTGAGAGAGCTCAGAGTTATACGTCCCTCTCGTTTGAATGATAAATGCGTTCTGCCCTAGCTAGCCTGCGTCCCCTCTGGGTGTGGCGCTGGGGTCAGCCAAATCAGAGGTGCTAAACCTCCACAGACAACTGGGATTTATACATGAATAGAAGCATCATAACTATACCATGTACATTATACACCTCAAGAAAGTAGTATTGATTACATTAAGGTATACCAACAAGGTAAATATTTCCCCCCAAGACTTAAACATATATATAATTTATATTTATCGCCTTCCCTTTACTCTAGGGTTTTGAATAAAAGAAGATGTCTGATTGGTAGCATCCCATCCTAAGCCACACTTTACAGTGAAATGGTGTTTGTTTGTTTATCATTCACACTTTGTTGTATATTGTTAATTATGAATAAACAACGTTATACAGTAATATGTAACAATAGTATGAAACTACAACTAGTCATGGCAAACAATATTGGCACCAGAACACAGGGCGACATGGGGGTGATTTGTTTGTGGCAACCCCTTACGGGATTTAGGCATTTTTCGAGAGAGAGAGAGAGAGAGAGAGAGAGAGAGAGAGAGAGAAAGAAAGAGAGAGAGACGCCAAAAGACCTGTGTGTATCAGAGTTCATAATCAAAATATCATCCACGTTTGTCTATCTATTTATCTATCTATACTTACCTAAATCTACCAGATCAAAGCTAATCTACTTTTACTGACTACCCTACCCTAACCTGCACTACCCTACCCTACACACCCCTACCCTACCCTTTTTTTTTTTTTTTTTTTTAATGCGAGGAAGAAGGAACCAAAGGCCATGAGCCCGCAGTAACAGTTCCCTCCTAGAGAAAAACAACATACAATAGAGAGCCAAAATCAAGATCCGATCATTTTGAGATGCCTGGACACACTGCGTTTGAAAGACTGGAGATCATAGGCAGCAGGAAATAAAGACAAAGGGAGACAGTTCCAGAGTTGACCTGTTGCATACATGAAGGACTGGGAGTAACGGTTAACTCTTGCATTAGAGAGCTGGACAGATAAGGGATGAGAGTTTGCTGCCAGACGGGTGCTACGTGCCCGTCGTAGAGGTGGAGGAATGCACGCAGACAGGTCAGAGGAGCAGTGACCATTGAAGTAGCGATAGAAGAGATATAAATGATGCAACAGTGTTGCCAAGAGACAGAGGTTGAAGGGGAGTCAGTAAGAGGAGGAGAGTTAATGAGATGAAAAGCCTTTGACTCCACCCTATTGAGAAGAGCTGCATGTGGGGAGCCTCCCCCACACATGAGAGTTGTACTCCACACAGAGGCGGATAAAACCCCTTTATAGAGTCAACAAATGTGCAGGGGTAAAGAAAGAGCGGAGTCGGTTTAGCACACCCAATCTCTTGGAAGCAGATTTTACAAGAGATGTACATGATCTTTCCAAGATAAGTCCCGGAGTAAATGAAACCCTAAGCATGTTCAAGGATGATGCAGGATTAAGCTGAATATTATTAAACATTAGTGGGTATACCTGTGGAAGATTTTGTCGGGTTGATAGGTGTAAGAACTGAGTCTTAGATGCATTAAAAGATGGCCATATTATTTTTGCCCCAGTCAGAGATACGAGCCAAGTCAGACATTAGGTGTGCCATAGCCTCATCCCTTGTTTGTTGAAGTAATCTGTTGAGATGGGCGTTGCGGGAACCGAATGGAAAGGTGAAGGGTGGAGTCATCAGCGTATGAGTGGATAGGGTTAGATGTACAGCTTAGAAGGTCATTGATGAATAAAAGGAAGAGAGTTGGTGATAGGACAGAGCCCTGAGGAACACCACTGTTGATAGATCTAGGAGAAGAACGATGGCCGTCTACAACAGCGGCTATAGAACGACCAGAAAGGAAGCTAGCGATGAAGGCACAAATAGAAGGATAGAAACCGTAGGAGGGCAGTTTGGAAATTAAAGATTTATGCCAGACTCGATCAAGAGCCTTTGAGATGTCAAGTGCAATGGCAAAGCATTCGCCAAAGTCCCGAAAGGAGGATGACCAGGAGTCTGAAAGGTAGGTGAGAAGATCGCCAGTGGAGCGTCCCTGACGGAACCTGTACTGACGATCAGAAAGAAGGTTGTGATAGGAAAGATGCCTTAAAATTTTTCTATTAAGAATAGACTATAAAAATTTTGAAATACAGGACGTTAAAGCAATTGGACGATAGTTGGAGGGTTGGGAGTGGTCACCCTTCTTTGGGACTGGCTGAATGAGAGCAAACTTCCAGCAAGAAGGAAAGGAACAAGTTGACAGACAAAGGCGAAAGAGTTTGCCTAGGCAGGGTGTAAGCACAGCAGCACAGTTCTTGAGAAGAAACAGGAGGGACCCCATCAGGCCCATATGCCTTGTTAGTACTGAGGCCAGTGATGGCAGAAAATACATCAACTGAAGAAATTTTAATGTCAGCCATGAGGAAGTCAGAGGGGGGAAGTGATGGAGGAACAACACCGGAATCGTCTAGGGTGGAATTGGAGGAGAAAGTCTAGGCGAAGAGATCTGCTTTATCAGTAGAAGAAATAGCTACAGAACCATCAGAGTAGAAAAGAGGAGTGGAAGGATGATGAGGTAAAGTTGTTAGAAAGATTTTTGGCAAGGTGCCAGAAGGAGCGGGAAGAATTCAAGTTGGAGAGTTGAGAGCATTTAGTATGGATGAAATTATTTTTAGTAGAGCGAAGAACAGACTTAGCACGATTCCGGGCAGAAACATAAAGATGATGTGATTCAGAGGTGGGTTGGCTCTGGTACCTTTTGTAGGCCTTCTCCTTGTTGCGGACAGCATTAGAAGAAGCGTGATTAAACCAAGGCTTTCTTGCGTTAGTCAAAGGATATGAGAAAGGAATGTATGCTTCCATGCCCGAGAGTATAACCTACGTAATGCGCAAGGCACACTCAGATGGGTCACGCACATGGAAGCAATAATCATTCCAGGGAAAATCAAAGAAGTACTGCCTGAGGGCCTCCCCCAGTCCCGCTGCTCCAAAATGCCACAGACGACGTTTCCCTGGAGGGTCCACAGAGCCGCACTGGAGTGATAGGACAGGTTAAGGTAATAAGGTTGTGGATCGGAGAAACCCAACTGAGAGAAAAGATTAACAGAGTAAGCAGAAGGATTAGTTGGGGAGGAAGAGGTCAAGTATGTTGGAGCTCTCTCCAAGGCGGTCAGGGATACGGGTAGGGTGCTGTAAAAGCTGCTCTAGGTCATTAAGGATAGAAAAGATGTAGGCTTGTTCACCAGGTGGATCCGTGAAAGGAGAAGAGAGCCAAAGGTGGTGGTGAACATTGAAATCTCCAAGAATGGAGATTTCAGAGAAAGGAGAAATGGACAGAATTTGTTCCATCGTAGAAGTAAGATAGTCGAAGAATTTTTGATAGTAGAATTAGGGGATAAGTAAACAGCACAGATATATTTAGTCAGAGAATGACAGGAAAGCTGAAGCCAGAGTGTGGAGAATTCAGAAGAATCAAGTTCAGGAACACGAGAGCAAGATAAGTCGTTGCGTATGTATACACAACAGCCACCTTTGGCTTTGAAATGAGTATAGAGAAAGTAGGAGGATACAGAAAAGGGTTTGCTGTCAGTTGCCACAGACAGCTGAGTCTCCGTTAGAAAAAGAAGGTGAGGTTTAGAGGAGGAGAGGTGGTGGTCAACAGAGCGAAAGTTAGAGGAAAGGCCGCGAATGTTGCAGAAATGAAGAAGAAGAGAGTCAGACAGTGGTTCCAGGCACCTCGAGTCGTCACCGGGAGAGGGGCAGATGGTGGGGGCATTTATGGTCCCCCCTCCTGGGGACTCCGAGGCTAGATTAAAAGAAGCCATTTTTGTTGAATTTAGAATAGGAAGTGTAGTGTGTACTGTGCATGTAGTTTGGTGTAGATAGTTAGAGAAATTTGTACTGGAGAGCATGCTGGCCTACTCTCTGTGTAACTGAGACACTGAAAAAGTTCAGCAAAGGGGGATGACAGGAACTAGTCCTGAGGGCTGATGAAACGGGAACTCCAGCACCCCCTGTCATCAGCTTTCCATCCACCTCGGGAGTACTGCCCTGCTCGACTGGTGCTACAGTCTACTCCTCCCTATCCTACCCTACCCTCCCTTACCTCTACCCTACCCTACCGTGCCCTGCCTTGCCCTGCCCTACCCTTCCCTGCCCTGCCCTACCCTACCCTACCCAACCCTACCCTACCCTTCCCTACCCACACACCCTACCCTACACTACCCTACAGTACTCCACCCCGCTCCAACCCCAATGTCTAGTGACGTCACGTGGCACCTGAGCCCACCACTCTAGCAGGGTTAAGATTTATACCCCAGGGTGAAACGTCCAATAGGATCGGGGTCTCATTTACTGCGTGCAACCTGGGGGTGGGATAGTTAGAATTTGTCTGACAAACAATAGCTTGCAATCTACATCCGTTTTTCTTTACTACACACACACACACACACACACACACACACACACACACACACACACACACACACACACACACTGCAATGGAGGAGGACGGAGTTGACACTGGAGAGGGAAGAGGTTGGCACTGGCACTGACACAAGAAGAGGTTGGCACTGGCACTGACACAGGAAAAGGTTGGGACTGGCACTGGAGCAGGAAGAGGTTGGCACTTGGCACTGGCACAGGAAGAGGTTGGCACTGGCCCTGGCACAGGAAGAGGTTGACACTGGCCCTGGTGCACAGGAAGAGGTTGGCACTGGTCCTGGCACAGGAAGAGGTTGGGCACTGGCCCTGGCACAGGAAGAGGTTGGCAATGGTAAAGCAGGAGGATGACACTGGTAGGGGAAGAGGTTGGCACAGGAGGAAGAATGGGTTGGCAGTGTGGGAGGCAGTGGTTGCTGCTGTAGTGCAAGTAAGATACTGGAGGCGCCATCTACCAGGCTTAAAATCTGTGGCCCAGGAGGACGAGCCTGGCATTGAAAACACAACAGTGCAAATATCTCGAAAACGGTGCATTTTAGAGCAAAACTGAGCGACGGCGACAGCCGATTAGTCAAACTCACCGCATTTTTTAATGCTCTATCCCGTGAGCTAGGTCTCATCACGATATCTTCACAGGGAAATGGGTAAAAATGGGTCACTTTTTAAAATGTGGCATTGCAGAGAAAACCAAACGAGTGTATTTTGCCCAAAATGAAACGAGTAATAGATGTGGGTTTTATCTGGAGAATGGTAATTCAAGATTTTTCCTGTAAATATTGGGGTTTGATGGAGAATAACAGAGAAAAAAAATAAATAAATCTATGGGAGTTTCACTCCTCTGTTCAGAGAGTTTCTTCCATGTGACCACGTTTCTTCATGGATTTTGACTAGAAAACCGATACCGAACCCCAGTATTTACAGGGAGAATCTCGGATACCATTTTCAGATAAAACCCACATCTATTACCCGTTTCACTTTAGGCTAAATACCTCGTTTGGTATCCTCTAAAATGCCACATATAAAAAAGAGAACCATTTTTACCTACTTCCCTGTGAATATATCGTGATGACACCTTGCTCAATGGGATAGAGTTGTAATAAATGGGGGCAGGTTGATTAAACGACTGTCGCCGTCGCTCAATTTTGCTTTAAAATGCACCGTTTTCGAGATATTTGCAATCTTTGTGTTCTCAATGCATGCTACTGGAGGCGCCATATCTACCAGGCTTAAAATCTGTGGCCCAGGAGGACGAGAATTAACCCAGTGTATCCTAGATCACATTTTTAATTTTATTCTCAATACCCTCAAGACGATTTTATTTATCATACTAAAGATCTGTGGCAGTGAAGGTTAACTAAGATATTAATCCATTCGCAGGGATGACGAGTGCCTAAAATAGGATGTTTCAACAGAGAGCTATGTGGCATTTCTTTACTGCAGTGTGTCACCATATCCCTCCCCACACCACCACACATTCCCGCCAGTCCCTCTCTACTCACCAGCCTTCGAAACGACCTAACATTGTCTTTCCAAAGCCACGAAGTGTAGATGTTGATACAAATTAACGTGAAATACAATAAGGTCTGAGTTTTCCTCCTAACCTGAGCATGTTATCAATAACTATTATCTTGTGTAATTACACTCTCTTGATATTAACAGGCTGAAATATTAGCTGTAAATAACAAGTCTGACTAGATAAGCATCCTGTGAAAATGCTCTGAGTACATATTGGGTTAACTAAGGAAACCAGAATTCAAGAACAAACCAAAGAAAAGCCAAAGAACTCAGGCATGACCAAAAGCACCCCACATGGCCTCCCTAGCATTGGAGTACTGGATATGTTGGTACTCCACCATCTCAGTTAGTCATAGAGGCTCAGTAGTACCCTTAAGACGAACTACTATATGAAAATCTGGTTGGAAAACTTCTGAAAGCTTAGAAGTGCAGAGATACCAGGAGCTGAAATAATGCTCAAAATGTCGTCTCTTGAATTAAAAGCAAATTGACTGCTTTCCTCAGACACTGCTCAGATGTCGTAACTCTTACCGGATTACTTCTAGCCTGAAGGTTCTATAATATTCGTCAACGAAATCTGGAATGTTGATCCCTCAAACTAATGATACTGCTGCTGCTACTACCATCACTACTACTACTACTAATGATGATGATGATGATGATGAAAATAATATTAACAGTAAATTCCCAGCCCAAAAGCAGTCAAGATACAGAGGGATCCCAGCACCTACATCACTCCAAAATCTCCTTACCTAAAGGCTCGTGGCCAATGAAGTGCAAATGTTTTCGCACACAGGACACAAGTTGTGCTCCTACGTTTAAGAACACTGTACGTAGAATGAATAACATGTTAGTTTATGGAATACAGGAGTCTGCCACAACTCTCCATTTGGGGAAAAAACCCAGGCAGAGGCGAATGGGAGAAGGCTTTGGTATCAGACTGTTGGGGGCCTATTGGTGTTTTCACTGCCTTTTTCTCTCATATACAAAATGAAACTAAAGTTTTATTAATCCCCAAATACGCACATCATTCTTAACTGACGTGATCTTGGTACGAGTATGGCTGGAAAAACAAATGTGTAATATGAAAAAGCGGCCAGAAAAAAGAAAAAGTTTTCTATTCTGCTACTAGGGGGTGTTATTACAGCCAACCGAGAAAGCCCGGATGAAGCCACGTATTTGGCCAGGTTTATATCAGTCTACCAGTCCGTCTCCCTGCCTGCCTACCTGCCTGCCTGTATGTCTACCTTTGTCTGCCCGCCTGTCTGTTAGGAAGATTATCGGAAAAGTCAGCGGATTATCCTATTTTTTAATTTAGATTTTGAATAAACCATTCCGTACAAGCCCTTACAATCTAGGGAACGTTGTTGTTGGAAGCCGAGCTGGAAGAGTCAGCGGACAGTGACCAATTTTTCGCAGTTACCCATCCATTTTACTGCTTTTCTCTGAACTTAAAGCCCACCCCGACTTAATCAGTGGCGTCACAAAAGGTGCGCGGGGAAGTGAAGGCAAGCGAGCAGATCATCTCTGTCATTGGACACTGAATTAGGGTTATGATGAAGTTATTCGTTTTTTATAGCATTCAGTAAAAGGTCAGGGGTACAAGACAAGGATAAAGGTTCAGTCAGCCGTCATGCCCGAAGTGAGAGGCTCATCAATCTCGAAGCATTGTGACGAACAAGCAATAAATAGTAGGTCAAGGAGGTGTAGACTCCGTGGAGAGAGAGTGCATCAGTACATCACGTCTACACGATTATTTTGTTTTCTGTTGTTATCATACTTCAGAACCACAAGTGTTTATTCATGAAGTGGACGGGCGTTTGAACCAATTATGAGGCACGAATGTTGTTGACGTCACTTCATAAGCTGGTGGTTAGATTTTGCTGGATTTTCCCCGCCATTGTCCCCCTGCCTGTGATCTGTCGCCTTGTTCCCACTCCACCCACCAAAGTTATGCTGTTTGATTTTATTAATTCTGTACCCATTTTACTCTCTAACTTCTGGCTTAAAAACGTCCATCTCTCCAACCCGAATACTGAGTTGTAACAATAGATTAATACCATAACATGTAAGTCACAAAAAATGACATTGAAGAGGAGTCGTAGTGCTGCCCTTTTCTGCCAACGACCCATGTGAAGTAAGTGGCAAAAGGACGAAAATCTGGGTCAAGTTACCCTGAAAAAAGTAGTATAATGCAGGATTCTATAATATTCTAGGAAGTTGTGGACAGTTGAGAGTTGTTTGTGGTTTGCAATAGCGAGACAGGCAGAAAGACACTCAGACAGAAGACAGACAGACGCAAGGCAAGGAGACAGGAAAGGGGAGAAGAAGCGTGGTATTATTATGAGTGAAGTTGACTTCATAGCACATTATATTTCAGCCGCAAATTTAGTAGCATGTCTTTTATGTATAAACAAGTTCTTTTGACGAGTATTGAGCTAACACACACACACACACACACACACACACACACACAAGACTCTCTAACGGAAGTTGGTGTGGGGAAACGTGTGTATGTAACTGTGGAGGTGTGGGGAAGTTGCCATGGTAACACACTGGCCCCGCACACACACACACACACACACACACACACACACACACACACACACACACACACACACACACACACACACCCAAAACACACACACCCACACAAAGACTTCCTTATCGATATATTTTTGGATAAAGCTGGTTAATATCGTTTTTTGCTTTCTTTTATGCGGAGTATGGCAAATTTTGAATGATTTTTACAATCCAGTAGTAGCGTAAGGTGTAATAAGCAAAATATATCGATAAGGAAGAGGTGCTAGGGAGTTGTAGAATGAGTTTATAGCTGTAATTTTTATCAGAGCGTTCCATTAAGCTGTATGTATAGCTTATCAGACTTAACATGGCTGAGATCTTATATTTGCTGCTTATTTCTCATAGCATAATTACAGGCAGAAGAAGTCGGTAACACGGCTCTACATATCTTCAACAGCACTTTTTCGTGACCAGCATCATATTCTAATGTCAGGCTCTTGTTACAGCTCAGCATTCAAGATGGAGAGATGGCAATTTTAGGTCAAGTTAAAGTGAAGTTCTATATCCATTCCATAACACTTTTTCGTGACTATACCGTTCTTCCTCTAACACGGGCCAGATTTCCATCCTTGTGTAGGTCATTTTACTCATTTCACGTAGCCCAGTGCCGGGAAATGACAATGGTATATCACTACATCCTTTACATAGCACTTCTTCGTGACCAGGATCATGTTTTGGTGTTCATCTACTGTTACAACTCAGCATTCAGGACGGAGAGATGGTAATTTTAGGTCCATTTAGGGAAAAGAGAGTATTGTTCTATATTCTAGTGTTAATGTATCTTTACAGCCCAGCATTTAAGGTGAGGAGATGGCAATATTAGACAAAGTGAAAGTGAATAGAGTATGATAAACATCTAAGTACAATTTCTGACTTTGTTTGCTACGATCCCTGATGCTTCCTCTACGACGGTTTTCTCTTACGCACTCAGGCTCCTAAGACCCAATCCCAACTGAATAAAATCGTCTGGAGTCTAATAAAAAAAAAGTGCTAGAGTTGTCACAATCATTGGAGGGTTAATATTTACAGCATGAACGCTCTCAGACACTTATAAATAGCTCACAGGTGCATAATAGCCTCTTGTATTAGCTAGAATAAAATACTAGAGTTACCCTGAACATGAGAGGGCCTCCATGCCCTCTAGTGGTTGTAAAAGTAGTTGGGTAAAGTTTCACACGAGTTTCTGGGCTGGACAAGCATGGCATTCCATTGGTCAGTCAGTGGTACTCGGACGATAAGAGGGTGAGGCTGCGTCGGCTCCGTCTCCTGATGTAAGTGTTAAATTTGACTGTTTTGGTGTTAAATTTCGCTGTTTTTGCCATTATGATGATTCAGATAGGACACAGAGGTATCTTGCTGCCAACCAGGAAGCGTCATAGGTCTAATAGATTCAACAGATGAGGGCAATAGACGTCGTTTTGCTGGTTAGGGGGTAGTGATGGTGTGTAGGCTTCTTCTCTTGCTGCGAGTGTTGGGTTTTGCTGTTTTTGCCATTAAGGTGACTAAATTAGGACACGGGGATATCTTACGGTCAGCCAGGAAGCGTTGTAGGCCAAAGAAATTGTAGAAAATAAGGGAAATGGATGTAATTTTAATAGTTGTGTATCGTCACCTATATCTATACCCCTAATTGTCAGACGCCTTAAACCCGTAAGGGGTGGCCACAAACAAATCGCCTCCATGTCGCCCTATACACTGCCATTTCGCTGCCCTCCCCCAACGTACACCCGCCTCTCTCGTATACCTCTCTACTCCATTCCTCCATCCCATTCCCTTCACTATACTCATTTTACACTTACTTGGCCTAAAATTGCAATCTCTTCATCTCG
>NW_027643456.1:20000-42500 GCF_032717465.1 Coenobita brevimanus
ACAGCAATTCCACTATGACACCAGCTGTTGACAATGCTGGTGCTCTTGGGTCTAAAGAAGCTATTTTTTCGGTGACAATCCCTACTAAGAAATAAGTTCATTATTCACACACCCGTCGGGCAAGGGAGATACAATAATCCTAGTTAACATCTGTTTATTTCGAAGGTGCCATGAAAAGTCCCAAATACTCATTGCTTATTAAACAGCCGATGGAAAATATGTTAAATACCATTGTTAAATTTGCCAACATTTACAGACAACCACACTGATATATTTCCAGAGGAAGATTTTTGTGTTTTGGCGTCGTAGCAGTGGCTAATTGTACACACCATCTCTAAACTGTCACCTCTATACCCGCTACTCCAGTCCCCCTTCCCTACCCCCTCCCCTCTTCCCTACCCCCTCACTTCTTCCTTCTACCCCCCCCCCTCCCATTTCCTTGTCACTATAACCTCCCCTACCCTCACACCTCTGCTCTCTACATCTCAGGTTGAATTTTTCCATTGACACGAAGAAAGAAGAGGATTTTCGCACGACCAAGCAGGCAGAGGATAATTACACGGCCAGGCAAGCAAAGGATATTTACACCGACACGACAGACGACAGGAGTGGGAAATAATAGCTTTCTCCCCAAGTAAAAGGTATTTGAACCATTTTTAAACTTTTTGAAATTTGAAATATTTTTTTCTGAGCTGTTCTCACATCGTACACTTAGTCATGCATTTTGTTTATTGTTAAAAGATGTTTGATTTTACACACCCTCACCCACCCACCCACCCACCCAACCACCCACCAACCCACCCACCCACCCCACCCACACACACACACACACACACACACACACACACACACGCACGCACGCACGCAGGCACACACACACACACACACACACACACACACACACACACACACACACACACAAACCTCCCTCCCTCTCTCTCTCTCTCTCTCTCTCTCACACACACACACACACACACACGCACAGACACACACACACACACACACACACACACACACACACACACACATTGATAATTTTGCAAGAGAGCACTGATAGCTGTGTGGTGGTTGTGGTGGAGTGTGGTTGTGATGGTGGTTGTGGTGGTGGTGGTGGAGTGTGGTTGTGATGGTGGTGGTGGAGTGTGGTTGTGATGGTGGTGGTGGAGTATGGTTGTGGTTATGGTGGTGGAACGTGGTTGTGGTGGTGGTAGTGTGGCTATGGTGATGGTACAGTATGGCTGTGAAGATCCTAAAGGAAGGAAGGATGTGTGGAATGGGAAGGAATTGGATGACAAGTTGGGGTTAGAAGACATTGACGTAAATTTGCAATATAATATTGGTGTTATGGAAAATAAATCGCTCAGGGAAATGCGCTACGAAGCCTTCTATGCCACCCAGAATACTGGACATAGACTCAGCAGTAGCATATAGTGCGTACTTTGGCCTAATTGATATTTGCTCCACAGAAAACGATGGAAACGCCGGAGGACGAGATGTCAACCCTGGCCAGCGAGATGGCAACTGCAGGCGAGGGGGAAGGCGAAGCTGCAGCCCCAGAAGACGAGATGGCAACCTCAGAAGACGAGATGGCAACCTCAGAAGACGAGATGGCAACCTCAGAAGACATGGCAACCTCAGAAGACATGGCAACCACGGAAGAAATGGCAGGTGTAGACGACGAGATGGCCGCTCGAGAACATGGCAAGCTCTGCAGAGGAACTAGTGCGGCGTGTGTTGTAGCTTGTACTGATAGGTGATGTGGTAGGGAGGGTAGCAGCAGCTGTGGCGGCACCTGTATAGCGTTACTCTGGTAGGCATTGCATTCCTTAGGCACCTTTGATGTTCCTGTATTTCCTCAGGCGATGCGGAGACGGCTACGAGGGAGTGACGAGACGGCCGAGAGACCAGGGGAGACCGGAGAGCCTGCAGGGAGATCGGAGCGCCGGACTGGACAGGTGACAGGTTGTATTTTTCTTTGTATTTTCCTTTAGTGTGTGTGTTTGTGTGTGTGTGTGTGTGTGTGTGTGTTTAGTTCCCAGCATACTAGGCTGGGTGTGGCAGGTAGGTGGGTCTGGGGAGGGAGGTGGGGTGGGGGGAGGCGGGAAAGGGGGGACTTCCTTCCACTTCCATCTTCCTCTCCGTCTGTCCTGTCTGCCTGTCCTCAGCGCAGCCGAACGTGCTGGGATGGTGTGTCTGTCTGTTAGTGTCTGTCTGCTTTAGTGCTTCTTTCTCTTCCCCACCTTTACTTTTTTATGCGCTTTTTCTTCTTCTGTCGTTCTAGAGTGAGCGTGATGGAGAGAGGGTAGATGGGCGAGTAGGAGCGAGGGAGCGAGTTGGAGATAGACATAGGACCTACTACATAATATTAATTGCTAAAGGTATCTTGCCCGTATTTAACTGATATACTTTGATAATACTTGAAACATTTGCTCTAGTCCAATACTTTTGTGATATACTTTGAGATACTTTAATATATAAAATCTTCTGCCAGAGTAACCTAACAGCTGCTGCCATTGCTACTTGTATACTTTGTAAATGTATTGTAATTGTAAACTCTTGTAAAACACTAAAGATAATAAAAGAATCAGCTGTATATCAACTTTACTTTGCCCTTTATGGTATTACAAATGACTAAAATACAATATCACAGAAAAAGTAAAGTATGCAAAGAAAGCCTACAATGCTATACTCTAGTTGCCAAAGACATGGAACAGAGTACACAGTAGACTCAGCACAAGTTAACTTGCTGCTATAAACTCTTGGGTATAAAAACCCACAATTCAACTTGGACTTTATACCAGTTCCACCATCTCGAAAAAATCCTAAGTCCAAAAAGCACTCCAATTTGGACTTAGGATTTTTCGAGTGACTGGATCTGGTATAAGTCTTAAGGGCACCAAAACCCTTACTTCGGACTTAGACTTTATACCCACCAGAGAAGTGGGTATAAAGTCTAGGGATATAAAAGCCCTACTTCAACTTAGAAACTGCCTTCCCGTATCACATGGTATAGTAACACCTCCATCTACCCCACACGACTTATTCTTTACCTTTTTGTTGTCTCTGTCCTCTTCTTCATCACTCGCTTCCCTCTCGCTGCCGCGTGTCATCCTCTTTCTCTTCTCTCTTGTACTGATGACCTCCGTAAACCCGGTATCCATATCTATTTCTTCCTCGTTGTCACCCAAGAGGGCCTCCCTTCCCTCGTTCATGGCCATGGCACTAGCCATTTCAGGGATCGTTGGTTTTGTAGTGCATCCGATCAGTTTCAACTCAGTTGTTAAATTACTGTGTGATGAAGCGCTCTGGGACGCACGTCTGCCTGCCGCGGAGGTCAAGGGCAGAATGAAGAGGGTGTATGTAGGTGAAGTGGAGGGAGGGAGAGGGAGGGGTAGACCGAGGATGAGGTGGAGGGATGGAGTTGAGAGGTATATGAGGGGGGGGGGGTGAGTTGGGGGGAGGGTAGTCAAATGGTGGGTGACAGAGCGACTTGGAGGTGTTTTGTCTGCGGCCACTCTCTGTGGGATTAGGGCGTCGGGCTATAGATAGATAGAGCTATCGGTGGATAAATCAATAATTATATGGTGTCACGGTAGGGTCAGGCTCCATATTACCTCACCCTTACCAGCTTACTTCGGCATTTGTCAGGTTAATATACATAATACACTCACTGTTATGTCCATCCATCTTTCTCATTCTCCTCATCTCACCCTGTTTACTCCCCTCTCATCATCATCATCATCATCATCATCATCATCATCATCATATTTCCCAGTTCTGTATTATATAACCATCTTTTTTTTTCTTTTTCTTTTTTTACATACTACATAAATGTAATATGTGTTGTACTTCATGAATATAGGATATGGCTGTATGATAGGCCAGCCAGTTGCAAGTAATGGTGTGTGTGTGTGTGTGTGTGTGTGTGTGTGTGTGTGTGTGTGTGTAATTCACCGGGTCGGTCAGGATCACTTGATGGTCGTGATCGTCAGTTTTTACCCTCCCGGAAGGGAGATGAGAGTTCATATAGTCCGATCTAAGGGCAAGGCTGTGACCACACACGCACACACCAGTCCCCTTGCTCAAGGGTGACAGTAACCACCCACTTCGTCAGTGAAACTTTTCGCAACGTGTGTGTGTGTGTGTGTGTAAACTTAACCCATTAGCTGTGGTGGCTTCTCTTCAGTTAACATAAAATCCCTTACTGTATGCTGAAGTATATATACATATATATTTATTTTCCGGTCACAGCGTTCATCTAGCACGTCATATACTGTTCAGTTCTGCCGAGTTGCTCTTAGCTGAACGTATCGATGTAACGTTAGCCAAAACAAAATACCGTCTTTGTAACTAATTCACATCTTACAGTTTCGATATCTAATCTCATTGTTCGTACATCACGATACTTTAGGCAGACAAGAAAATAATCTACCGAAATAGAAAAAGCTAGTTACATGGATAACTGATATATTTTTCGTTCCTGGACTAGGCACATTTTACCCCTCTCCTATTCTGTCCTACTTTAGCCTAAACCAACCCATCCTAACCTACTTTTCTCTGCCCTACACTACCCTACCCCAGCCTACCCTGCCCTAGCGTTCCCTACCCTATCCTACCGCTGAGGTCTCCTGTAGGGATACTCGTTCTTCGGTTTTTGCCAGACTTAGGAGGTGGAGGAGATTAAGGTGTTGGACATCCGTTCTGGGGGCGGAGAGACTTACAACATCCCTTTGTCTTGTTGTAAACTTTGGTCTACCCTTTCCCTGTTATGACACTTCTCCGGAGTCGATAATATTCCCCATGCAGTGCTGAGGTACCTGGATGATGAAGCAGTGTCCTTCCTCCTGAGTCTTATAAATAGAATTTGGAGAGATTCGTCCACTCCTGCTTCTTGGCGGGGGGCTGTTGTCCTACCGTTTCACAAGCCAGGTATTGCAGGTCACCATCTTGGTTTGCGTGGTAGGTTGCCTTTACTGATTATGGAATTTTTCCGTATTGGTGCCACCTTGTTTCCCTCATATCCTCAAGAGGAGGGAGTGCCTTAAACTAGTGTCCTTAGTGTCACCGTCTTTGCTAAAGTTCAGGAAGATTTTCTTGGCTCTGTTCCGGAGGGAGTGTCTGCCTCGCCGTATCCTCGCTATCCACATCCGTTTGGGTACAGGGTGAAGGCTGCCATGGGGGATGTGGATGTTCCAACCTTTCTTGTTTGTCCTGTGCGTGTACCAAGGATGGCTCCCTGGCTCCTCTCAGGGGTGCAACCGTGTGTTTACTTTCCTGAGAGAGGGGCCTTTCTTTCCTCACAGGCGGCTCTTTGCTATTTTTTTAGAACATGCTTCCTCTCACAGTGTCTCGATTCTCGTATGTACTGATGGATTGAAATCCCGTGAGGGGACAGGCTTGGGTGTTATATTTCCCGATTTCATTCGTGGTAGGAGACTTCCAACCATCGTATCTACTTTTATCGCAGAACTTACTGCTATTTTACTCGCAGTCAAATTGATATTTAGCTTCCCTCCTGTTTGTTATACAGTTTTTAGCGACTCTGCCGATCTCCATTTTGTGTTTTCTCGTCCAATCCTCTTTGTTGTCTACAGTGTTTTAGAATGGCTGTGCTTGCTAGGGACTGCTTTGTGGTTTTGTACCATTGTGGGCAATGAGCATGCTGACGCTCTGGCAAAGGCTGCTGCCTCTCGCCCATCCTCACCTCTCCCCTGCCTCGCTCAGTGATATTCATCTAACCACTCACTGTTTGCTCCCACTGGCAGAGTAGGTGGGATGCGGTGGGGACCAACAAAATGTGTGATATTTGTGGGTAAACGGGCCCTTTCATTTGCCGAGGTCTGAATGCAGGTGGGAGACGGCTTTATGCTGGCTCCGAATGGGCCATTCCTGGTTCTCTCATTGATATTTAATGGAGGACTCTCCCCCTACTTTCTGTGTGGAATGCTTCGTCCCCCTGACTCTTCGGCTTTTGCTGATGGTGTCCACTGTTGGCGAATTGCGCCATCGTTACCTCTCTGAGCACCGGGCAGGAGAGGGATTGTAGTCTTCTGTTGGTACTTGGAGAGGATGCTTGTTGTGGTGGAGGGGGAAACCTTTGCTTGGTGTAGGAAGCTGCACTACCGTGTAAAATTTAGTATACAGTGGTTTTAGTGTTCTTAGTGTTTTAGTGTTTTTCTTGTTTTAATTATGAATTGTATTTTGTGTGTGTGTGTGTGTGTGTGTGTGTGTGTGTGTGTGTGTGTCTGTGTCTGTCTGTGTCTGTGTCTGTCTGTGTGTCTGTGTGTGTGTGTGTGTCTGTGTGTGTGTGTGTGTCTGTGTGTGTGTGTGTGTCTGTGTGTGTGTGTGTGTGTGTGTGTGTCTGTGTCTGTGTGTGTGTGTGTGTGTGTGTGTGTGTGTGTGTATTTCATCTTTTCGAGTGCTTTTATTCTCGTTGTCGTCCGGCGGCATATGACCCTGGTTGTTGTATCGCCAGATTATATTGTATATACTTATTCAGTTCAATTTACCCTACCCTGCTCTTCTCAACCCTACACTAGCCTACCTCAGCCTACCCTACCCTACCCTGCCATTGCCGACCCAACTCTACCCTACTTTAACCTACCCTCCCCTGAACAGCCCTTTCACCACTACATTACTTTTCCTGTTTTCTTCTCTCTACCTTCGGATGATTTTCTTCATCTCTGCAGTAGAGAGAAATTTCTAACTGGAAGGGTTAAATACTGCCATCATCAACCCCATCTCTATCAGGGGATCTCCTAAGCTGAATAAAATCATGCGGTCAGCTAGGACAATGTAAATAAGTTGTTCTCGGCTTGAAAGATTAAATGATTCTGTCCCGTCATCCTAAGAGGGTTTTCTGAAGCTGTAGGATATCGTCAGAAGCTAGCAAAGAGTAAAAGTGACATCCGCAAACCGAGAGCTCTGCGTCCAGCGCTCCGCGGTTCAAGTCCCAGAGGTGGACAGATGTTTTGACGTGTAGACGTTACCAGGGCGTAGCTTGGTGGCCTACCCTTTAATATTCTGGACTAATGGTGGTCTAGCCTCGTGCCCCTGCGCTCCACCTCATATAAAAAAATAAAAAGGAAAGCCAAGGGTCATGAATGAAATAAAGGACTGAACTAAGCGGAGAAGAACAAAAATCGTAGGGAAGATCGCCCCAAATTTGATGAGACAGTGTAGTATAACTGAGTGAAATAGGCGTTGGATATGACGGAACTAAACGGCAGTTATACCCACCTCTCTTCTGTACCCTACACTACCCTGATTCAGCCTACCCTGCCCTACCCAGCCCTACACTACCCTACCCAGCCCTACCCTACCCAGTCCACCACCATCCAGCCCTATCTTACCCTGCCATAACCTATCCTACCCTCCCAAACGCAACTCGACCCATCCCTACCCCATACTGCCAAAATCAACCCAACCTTACCCCACCCTGTCAAGACCGACACAATCCTACCCCACCCTGCCAAAACCAACCCAGTCCTACTCCACCCTGCCAAACCTGACCAATCCTTTCCCACCCTGCCAAAAACCGACCCACACCTACCCTACCCTGTCCAAACCGACCCAATCCTACCTCACCTTTCCAAAACCGACCGAATCCTACCCCACCCTGTCAATACCGATCCAATCCTACCCCACTCTACCAAAACCGAGCAAACTTTACCCCACCCTACCAAAACCAACTCAATTCTACTCCACTCTGCCAAAACTGACCTAATCATACCCCACCCTGCCAAAACCGACCCAATCCTGCCCCATCCTGCCAAAACCGACCCAACCCTTCCCCTCCCTGACAAAACTGACCCATACCTATCCCACCCAGCCAAAACTGAGCCATTCCTATCCCACCCTGCCAACTCTGACCCAATCCTACCCCACCCTGCCAAAACCGACCCATCTCTACCCCACCCTGCCAAGACCGACCCATCCCAACCCCACCCCGTGCCATAACCGACCCAATCCTACCCCACCCTGCCAAAACCGACCCGATCTTACCCCACCCTGCCATAACCGACCCAGTCCTACCCCACCCCGCAAAAACCATCCAAGTCCTACCCCACCCTGCCAAAACTATCCCAGTCCTACCTCACCCTGCCAAAACCGACCCAACCCTACCCCACCCTGGCATAACCGACCCAACCCTACCCTGCCCTAACCAAACCAATCTTATCTAACTCATTTTTCACTCTAACACTTTCTTCAGTTTTCTTCATTCTTTCTCCAGACGATTTTCTTCAGCTCTGGAGAGGAATTTTGAATTTGAGAGGTTAGATACAGTCAGCATCAACCCCTTCTCTGTCAGGGGATCTCCTAAGTTGAATAAAATCGTGCGGTCAGCTAGGACAAAGTAAATAAATCGTTCTTGGTCTAAAGGGTTAAATGATTCTGTCCCGTCATCCTAAGAGGGTTTTCTGAAGCTGTAGGATATCGTCAGAAGCTAGCAAAGTGTAAAAGTGACATCCGCAGACCGGGAGCTCTGCGTCCAGCGCTCCGCAGTTCGTCCCAGAGGTGGACAGATGTTTTGACATGTAGACGTTACCAGGGCGTAGTTTGGTGGCCTACCCTTAAATATTCTGGACCAATGGTGGTCAAGCCTCGTGCACCTGCGCTCCACCACATAAAAAATAGAAATAAAAAGGAAAGCTAAGGGTCATGAATGAACTAAAGGACTGAACTAAGCGGGGAAGAACAAAAATCGTAGAGAAGATCTCCCCAAATCTGATGAGACAGTGTAGTATAACTGAGTGAAATAGGCGTTGGATATGATGGAACTATTATGATTTGTAATTATAATATGGAGTCCTAACACCCTGTCCAAACCTATCCAATCCTACCTCACCCTGCAAAAACCGACCCAATCCTACCCCACCCTGCCAAAACCGACCCAATCAAACCCCACTCTACCAAAACCGACCAAATCCTAACCCATGCTGCCAAAACCAACCAAAACCTATTCTATACCCTGTCATTACCGACACAATCCTACCTCACCCTGACAAAACTGACCCAGTCCTACCCCACCCTGCCAAAACCGACCCAACCCTACCCCACCCTGCCAAAGCCGATCCAACCCTACCCCACCCTGCCAAAACCGACCCAACCTTACCCCACCCTGCCCAAAAAAACTCAATCCTACCCCACCCGGCCAAAACCGACCCAACGCTACCCCACCCTGCCAAAACCGAACCATTCCTACCACACCCTGCCATAACCAACCCAGTCCTACCCCACCCTGCCAAAACCGGCCCAATCCTACGCCGCCCTGCCAAAACTAACCCAACCTTACCCCACCCGGCCATAACCGACCCAACGCTACCCCACCCTGCCACAACCGTCCCATCCCTACCCTACCTTAACCAAACCAGTCTTATCTAACTCATTGTCCACATTAACACTTTTTTCCATTTTCATCTTTCTTCCTCCAGACGATTTTCTTCAACTCTGGAGAGAAATTTCGTACTGGAGGGGTTAGATACAGTCACCATCAACCCCTTCACTACGAGGGGATCTCCTAAGCTGAATAAAATCGTCCGGTTACCTAGAACAAAGTAACTAAGTCATTCTCTGTCTGAAGGGGTTATTGTGTCTGTCCCATCATCCCGAGAGGGTTTCTTTAAGCTCCAGGAAATCGTCTAAAGGTAGCAAAGTGTAAACATGACGTCAACACTTGTTCTAGGCGCCACAGATCGAGTCCCGGAGGTGAACAAAGGTTTTTATATCATATAGACGTTTTATATTTTATATTTTGAAACTTTCAGAGGCATTTACTCAGCTTTAGGAGTCTTATGGATAGGCTTAATCAAACGTATCGAACCTCCCATGTTAGAAAAAATAGCTTACAGAAATGCGTCCTCGTACTGAAGAGGCGGAATGGACAGATCGAGTGACTAAGATATTGAATTATGTATATGACTGGTTTTGTTGTTATTTCTATTATTATTATTATTATTATTATTATTATTATTATTATTATTATTTCAGGCAAATGTCCCAGGCTTCTAGACTGGCTGACTAGCGAATATTATTAAGTCTCCCGTGGCTCCGTGCTCCTTCCACTCAAGAGCCTTCACTTCACGCATTCCACGCACAAGATGGCGCCACCGCTGCATTCCTGCGAAGACGAGAGGTCAAGAGGACGACACTTGCTTTTTGTTTGTTTGTTTACTGTAATTGCTTAAAGTTGTGATCCCTCCAACTTGAATGCTCAGTTGTAACTATAGATAACTAGAATACGATGCTAGTCACGAAGAAGGGCTATGAAAAGATACAGAGCTCGTAGTATTTTTTTCTTTTAACTATGATACATGAAATAAGCTGCAAAAATAAGAAAATACGAGCTTACTTAATGTAAATGAATTATAGTACGTTCAAGATGGAGGGAAGGCATTTTGTATTTTGTTTGTGATGTTATAGTGTCTCTCAGGATTCTAGGATCCTCTCTCGGCTGAACCAAATTGTCTGGCGTCAGCTGGAACATGATGCTAGAGTTATGTCGGTCGTGAGGGGGTTAATGGTAACGGTATTGACACTGTCAGGCTCCTATGACTTACTCAGTCGAATAAATCGTCTGAGGCAGCTGAAATGGGGTACTAGAGTTGTCCCGAGCATCACTCAGGGGGTTAAGATTCTTAACCCTCTGGTGCTTGGGACAACTCTAGTATTCCATTCCAGCTGACAGACGATTTTGTTCGGCTGAGTGAGTCATAGGAGCCTGACAGTTACTACACTGTCACCATTAACCCCCACATGGCCGGCATAACTCTAGTATATCATGTTCCAGCTGACGCCAGACAATTTGGTTCAGCCGAGTGGGTCTGGGGCCTGGGGGGCACTAAATGAAAATATCCAAAAAATATTAAAGGTGGGGCTATATCAATTTTGCCACAGGAGGTATACCAAAATTGACTTTTTAATAAAACCCCCTCCTCTCTCACTCCCTGTGTTTTGTATATGTTCCTCTCTGTCTGCCTGTGGTGTGTCTGTCCCACCCTGTGTGTGTGTGTGTGTGGTGTGTCTACTGTGTGAAGGTGGCTGTGGCTATGTACGTGTCTTGGTGTGTGTGTGTAATACTGTGTGTGTCTTGATGTGTGTATGAATGTAGTGGTGTGTGTGTGTGTGTCTACTGTGTGAAGGTGGCTGTGGCTATGTACGTGTCTTGTGTGTGTGTGTCGATGTGTGTATGTATGTAGTAGTGTGTGTGAGCTGAAGTGTAAGTATGGGGCCTTGTGGTTTTAAGGAAAGCCTGCTACGCAAACTTCCCTCAGCCACATTTTAAAGAACCACTATCACACCGGGAGTTGAACCCGGGTCCTCCTGATCAGTGGGGCCTTGTGGTTTTAAGGAAAGCCTGCTACGCAAACTTCCCTCAGCCACATTTTAAAGAAACCTCTATCACACCGGGAGTTGAACCCGGGTCCTCCTGATCAGCAGGCCAGCACCGTGCTGACCATGCCACTGCGTCTCCATAAGAATACCGGCTAAAACTTCTACTGTATTTTATTTCTTTACATGTTACAAAAAATGGGAAATTGAACTATCATGCACAGACTAAACTAAATTGTCATGTACCTATTAATGTCGCTTTAGGAGGAGATTTTTCGAAATTTCCTGAGCTACTTGGAATACCTAAGCCTGCAGTTTAATGCTAATCATGAACAAGTGCTATGGAAAGAATATAGAGCAGTTGCTACTTATATAAAGGGAGAAAGTAAAAACTGGAACTTAGTCTGCTATCCAGCGACAGGACTTAAACGATTAACCATATATTACATAAACTTAACACACTGAGTGACACAGAAACTAAACATATGATACAAATTCTTTAATGAAACTTATAATGAGAGTACAAATGACAAAATATACACTGCACAGGAAGACAGTACAGTACTGTGGTCATGCCTTCTGTGAGACCTCTGAGAATGAAAGCCTATCTGTTGTACCGATTTATAAACGGAAGAGATGAATCGCTAAATTTGATCCACAGTAAAAAATAATAATAATAATAATAATAATAATGAATACATAAAACAATAAAGACAAACCATATAGACTACATGTCCACCCTAAACTGACAAAAACCTGGCATCTCTCCACCTTGAATGCTGAGCTGTTTCTAGAGATAAAGACTAGATTATCATGCAAATCACAATGAAGATCTATGGGGAGGATGCAAAACCATAATACTGTCTTATTCTGCCACTTAGATACAGGAACTAAGCAGCAGAAGGACTAAAATTTGTCAAGGTGAGCCAACTACAATGACACAGATGAAGTCTGAGATTATATAATGTGTAATCATGAACTGATTGCATCATTCAGTAAAGATTACAAAAGGAAAAGCTATCAAATCTGAAAGTGTAAGTACTATACAAGATATGATTAACCTTGTACATCCATATTCTGAGATATGCTTCCTATATCATAGCCTACACACAAATTCATCCTCCTCAACAGTAATGATATATTCCTGCTGTCTCCTGACTTCCAATCAACTTATGAAACCTCTCTCCTAATTACAGTACAGTAATATGTTAATGAAGGCTGCTACTAATTACCTTCAGTATGATCATTCTTATTTAAAGGTAGCAGCAATGGCTAATGAAGGATGTAAGGTATGCAGTCTTTCCAGTTCAATATGCTATATCTCCAATCAGGCTTTATCCAGTGTCTCTCCTACACATGTTAAAGAATGTCATATGGGACTCTAAGTTTGAAAAGTCTCTCCTATGCTGATTAACATAGTTTAAAGGTAACAAGAATGGCTTAATGAAGCCTGTCCCTAACCCCTTCAGTCCAAAAGCTCTCCTATCAACCTTTAATTACTTTCCTACTGAACAGGTTCCTGAAGGTTGTAATGTGACCCTTCCAGTTTGAAAAGTCTTACACAAGCTGAATAACAGTCTTAAATTAGCAAGAATAAAGACTAATCATTGGAGCAGTTTGTGCCCTGTAATCCAAAAGATGTAGTTATATTCTCATTTTACTATCTATTTCTACCACCAGACCATCATATCTAACTTGAGACAGACATATAGTACTGTATTAAAGGGATTAATGGAGGAAGAACAGGACTGAAGAGTATTGTATCGGTGCTGTAATAAGAAGGGGTAGATTGAATGATGGGGCATGTTGAAAGGATGGAGAATGGCAACTGGACACAGAAAATGGCTTGGAACAAGGTCATAGAGTGTGACATCAGGGATAGGAGGCTGATCACAGAGGTTGCCAGAGGACTAATCCCGACCAGCTAGGACCAATGGACCACATAGCTCTGAAGGGCAAGGAGAGACCTCGTATACGCTACCCTGGTGGGGGCTCGAACTGTCAACTTTATGGTTGTGAAGAGCAAGCGCTACTACTGAGCTACTGCAATCGAGCAGCATGGAAAGTCGCCATTAGGTGACCAAAGCCAATGTATGCAAGCATGTTGGAGCCTTCATAAATGATACGATATAACCCCTCCAGTTCAAAGTCTCTCCCATGCTGAATATCATCTGAAGGAAGCATGAATAAAATCAGTTCATCTTTCAAGGAATTTGGAAGGAATTTGAGTGTAAAGTGGAAGGACTGTAAGAAAATGTTCTGGAGAGAAGTGAAAAGAGTAAGACAGGGTGGAAGTGAAGTTGGCAGGGGAGTGAAAGATAAAAATGGTAGATTACTAGTGGAGAAGGGAGAAAAAGTGAGCAGATGGAGAGAACACTTTAAGGAATTGTTGAACATAGAGGATGGAAGTAATGCGAGTATAAGTGGCTGGGGAATGGCTGGGAGAAGGAGGGAGGTGAGAAGACAGGAAGAAATCAGTAGGATAGAAGTTATGGAAGCAATGAAGAAAGTTAAATCGGGGAAAGCCCCAGGAATTGATGGAGTGTGTGGTGAAATGCTGAAGCATGGGGGAGAGATAGTAGTAGAATGGATGTGGAAGATGTGCAGATTGGCCTGGAAGGAAGGTAGAGTCCCGGAGGATTGGAAGTCAGGTATAATTATTCCCTTGTACAAGGAAAAGGGGAAAAAGAAGTGTGTGGTAATCATAGGGGTATTTGTCTTCTTAGTATAAAAGGAAAAGTGTATGGTAGGATACTTATAGACAGAGTTAGAGAAAGAACAGAGAAATTAGTTGGAGAAGAACAGGGAGGCTTTAGGAAGGGAAGAGGTTGTGTAGATCAGATATTCATTCTTAGATCTTTAGTGGAAAAGTTTCTAGAGAAGGGAAAGAAGTTGTATGCGGCTTTCATGGATTTGGAGAAAGCATATGACAGGGTGGATAGACAAGGATTGTGGAAAGTGTTAAGAATATATGGAGTAGATGGGAAGTAGTTGAATGCTGTGAAGAGTATGTACGATGGTGTGAAGGCTGCAGTGCGTGTGGATGGTGAACTAAGTGAATTTTTCTCTTTGAAAGTTGGTTTGAAACAGGGATGTGTCATGTCTCCATGGTTGTTCAATCTGTACATGGATGGGGTAATAAAAGAGGTACAAGGTAGGTAGTGGATGTTGGAGTGGCCCTGGTGAGAGAGGATAGTGTTTGGAAACTCCCTGTACTGTTGTTTGCAGATGATACTGTGTTGTTGAGTGAAGACGAAGGGGAGCTGCAAGGCTTGGTGGATGAGTTTGAGAGAGTGTGTAAGAAACGGAATCTAAAGGTGAATGTAGGGAAGAGTAAAGTGATGGTCTTTGAGAGAGGTGAAGTCAGTGAATGTACAGCGAGGTTGGATGGTGAGGAATTGGAAAATGTGAGTACGTTTAAGTACTTGGGTAGTGTGATGAGTAAGGATGGAGGTTTGGAGGGTGAAGTGCTTGAAAGGGTACAGCAGGGAAGAAAGGTTGCTGGTTCTTTGAAAGCAGTGATAAGAAACAGGGAAGTGAGCATGAAAGTGAAAAAGGTACTACATGATAGTATTGTGATACCAACTCTAACGTACGGAAGTGAAGCTTGGACATTATTGGAAGGACACAAGTCAAGAGTGAGAGCAGTGGAAATGAGTTATTTAAGAGGAGCCTGTGGAGTCACGTGGAGAGACAGGCTGACGAATGAGGATATAAAGGAGCGTTGTGGTGTTGATGTGGATGTGATAGGAAGCGTTATGAGGAACACACTGAGGTGGTTTGGCCATGTGGAGAGGATGGAGGGTGAAAGACTGACGAAGAGAGTGTATGTGAGTGAGGTGGAGGGGGGAAGAGGGAGGGGGAGGCCGAGGATGAGATGGAGGGATGGGGTGGAGAGGTATATGAGAGAGGGGGGTGTGAGCTGGGAGCAGGGCAGTGAAATGGCGGGGGACAGGGCGACTTGGAGGCGATTTGTTTGTGGCCACCCCAAACGGGATTGAGGCGTCTGGCAATAGATAGATAGATAGATAGATCTTTCAAGTGTGTGGTTAAAACTGAAATCCATCCACCCATCCATCATCCAATCCTACGTTGCCCCATGAGGCGCGTAGGAGCCCGGGGCTAGGCAGTTGGTCCTGACATTTAAGATGAGAATGACCAACCTCACTCATCCCTGAGTGGCATTACGTGAGCAATAAACCCCAATCATCCCTTGGATATGAACCTTCACCGGATCAATCCGACTGGAGCACAATAATTACCCACTAAACCACCAGGCGCTAAAATTTGGTTATATGGTTACCACCCAGCGTTGTAAATGGTTTCCTGGTGTACAGGAAACCATTTGGCTTGTCACTCAGTGTAAAGTCACCCACAGGCAGAAGGAAGAGGAAAGAATGAAGGAATGCAAGACAGAATTGGGAGTGTAAAGTCACCCGTAGGCAGAAAGACGAGGAAGGAATGAAGGGGAAAAAACTGAAATAAAATACTTAATCCATGGGTCTTTGCATCTGGTATTGTATTTTAATCCTGTTAACCTACTATGCCTGCCCATGTACAGGATCACATTCGACCTTAAAACCTAAACAGATGGTGTGAATATCGGGGGATTTAAGTAGCACTGCTTACTCCAGTTTAAAGGGACATCTTGGTCACCTGGAGATACACACCGCCGTATATCATCCTTATAGCTAATAATTACAACTTACATCAGCCGACTACACCTCTCGATAATGACAGCAAACACTGATAAACACATGGGCATATGAATTACCATAATAAGAAGTAGACTAACACCGTAAAGAATATAATCTTCACTCACCTCCAGCATCTCTCAACGTTGCTTTCATAATGCACCAGTGACGTCACACTTCAAATTAAACATTTACTTATTAAATTTTAAGAAGAAATTTTCGTGAATATATTATCAGTCTTTTAAACATTAATTTTCGTGCAAACTGAATAGAGAGTTAAGTAAAGTGTTTCTTGTTAAATTAAAGATAACCCCATGAATCAGTGGCATCATCATCTCTCTCTCTGAAATTCCATACAGAGTACCAGAGTAGGATCACTAGTTACTGTCCTGCCGATATATCTCTACAGTTTTACAACGGGATTTAAAAATAAACGGCCTGGTGGTGGTGGCAGGGGATAAAATTTTGCGATACCAGTCTCTAATCTGCTGCCATTCCCTACAGAACCTGAGCATAATAGACGAGAAATTAGCCCAGGTTGATGCAGCAATTCTTAACTCAAAATTGCCCCAAGAACAACTTTCTGAAGTTTGTCAAACATTTCATGCAACACCCTGTATGGGAAATTTGGATAAAATATTGGTGATATAATTCCCTAACTGTGTGCCATTCCCAACAGAATCTGAGCAGTCTAATGAGTCCACGCTTTGAAGGTTGGGTTGAAACAGGGATGTGTCATGTCTCCATGGTTGTTCAATCTGTACATGGATGGGGTAATAAAGAGGTACAAGGTAGGGTAGTGGATGTTGGAGTGGCCCTGGTGAGAGAGGGTAGTGTTTGGAAACTCCCTGTACTGTTGTTTGCAAATGATACTGTGTTGTTGAGTGAAGACGAAGGAGAGCTGCAAGGCTTGGTGGATGAGTTTGGGAGAGTGTGTAAGAAACGGAATCTAAAGGTGAATGTAGGGAAGAGTAAAGTGATGGTCTTTGAGAGAGGTGAAGTCAGTGAATGTACAGCGAGGTTGGATGGTGAGGAATTGGAAAATGTGAGTACGTTTAAATACTTGAGTAGTGTGATGAGTAAGGATGGAGGTTTGGAGGGTGAAGTGCTTGAAAGGGTACAGCAGGGAAGAAAGGTTGCTGGTTCTTTGAAAGCAGTGATAAGAAACAGGGAAGTGAGCATGGAAGTGAAATAGTTACTACATGACAGTATTGTGATACCAACTCTAACGTATGCAAGTGAAGCTTGGACGTTGTTGGAAGGACACAAGTCAAGAGTGAGAGCAGTGGAAATGAGTTATTTAAGAGGAGCATGTGGAGTCACATGGAGAGACAGGCTGACGAATGAGGACATAAAGGAGCGTTGTGGTGTGGATGTGGATGTGATAGGAAGCGTTAAGAGAACACACTGAGGTGGTTTGGCCATGTGGAGAGGATGGAGGGTGAAAGACTGACGAAGAGAATGTATGTGAGTGAGGTGGAGAGGGGAAGAGGAAGGGGGAGGCCAAGGATGAGATGGAGGGATGGGGTGGAGAGGTATATGAGAGAGGGGGTGTGAGTTGGGAGCAGGGCAGTGAAATGGCGGGGGACAGGGTGACTTGGAGG
This sequence comes from Coenobita brevimanus, assembly GCF_032717465.1. Lineage (NCBI taxonomy): Eukaryota > Metazoa > Arthropoda > Malacostraca > Decapoda > Coenobitidae > Coenobita > Coenobita brevimanus. The sequence goes on from NW_027643456.1 coordinate 37,630, forward strand.
CGATTTGTTTGTGGCCACCCCAAACGGGATTGAGGCGTCTGGCAATAGATAGAGATTGATAGAAGATTAAATAACTAAAGCTAACACTGATTTGAACTAATACACATCCGGTCCACAGGTCGTGCTGGAGTCTGCTGCCTTGACCCTGCTTCCTTGCCACACAGATCATACCCTGCTGAAGTTTGGTCTGCCCTGCCGTGAGAAGCCTGACGGTGGTGTGGTGTCTTCCCCTACTCTGAGATGCCTGGTGGTGTGGTGGTGGTGGCGGCGGCGGCGGCGGCGGCAGGGTGTCGTGTCTTCCCCAGCCGTGAGATTACTTGCTGCTGCTGCTGGTGATCTGCCCTGACCTGCCGAGAGAAGCCTGGTGGTGATGGTGTGATCTGCCTTGCAAGTCCAGGATGTTCTGTGGACAAATGCCACTTTTGAATGCATATTTTATATTGCTGTCTCTGTTAATGTATTTTGTACTGAAGTATTAATAATGAAAACTTAAATTTTCTGTCTTGTTTCATTACCTTTTTAACTGTGGCTTTGACTTAATATAGGTGATAAGTATATTGCGCTCTGCAGTCTTGTGTGTTGTGGACACGGCTTTTGTGATGAGCTAAGACATTCTGATCGCTTCACCAAATTACTGCTCAGCCGTGTGATCAGTGGACATAAAAGATTATACAATACAATGATATACAGCTAAGCATAAAAAAGGTTAAAGGAATTCTTCACCATGCAATCAGTGGACCTAAATTAAAGCCTATATTATAATGCTAAGCCTGAAGAGGGTTGTGGGAAGTAGATAATGATGCAGGATAGACACTGGTAATGTTCACTGAGCCGTGCCCGCAACACACAAGAACTGGGTGGCGTAATATATGGACCACCTTGTATAATGAGAGGCCGTAAGTGTGTGCTGACCCACAAACTTGCCATCAATGCCCCGTCATAACTATTACTGTGTCTTGTAGGAAGCACAAAGAAAACAGGCCACAGAATACCTCCTTGTCTCTTGTTCCTCCTACACAAACATACACGCCTTTCACTTTAACTTGGCACAGAGTTTCATTTAAAGCATATGAGAATGTCACGCAGATCAGTAGCAGAAACAGCCAATACTACAATTCTACATCCTTTCCACAGCACTCATTCGTGACTACCATCATATTCTAGTGATAACTATCGCTACTACTCGGCAAACTGTATGGAAACTAAAAGCTATCTGTCTATCCATCTATCTATAGCCAGACGACTTAATCCCGTAAGAGGTGGCCACAAACAAGTCGCCTCTATGCCACCCTGTCCCCTGTCATTATGCATCACTCCCCTAATTCACACACACCGTCTCTCATATACATCCCAACTCCATCCTCCACTTATAAGTAATACATTAAAACAACCGTGAATTACTGTCGCACAAGTTGAGCCGTAATCATATCCAACACAAACAAGAAGAAGCTTTAAAGAACAGAAAACAATACCTTGATAGCAGAAGACACTAAGACCACAAGTACTGACAGCCTACACCAAGAAACATAACTAATTTCAGTCAGAGACCAAGTGAATATGAGAGGCACACAGTTCATCACTTCAGCTCAAGATCCTTCCCACCTTTGTAACCTTATGTTGCATCATCCTCTCCACAAAGAAACAAAATCGAACAACCGCCCAACACTACACAGAGTATCTTTGCAACATATCCCCTCCTCCACCCAACTCTACACTTCCCAGACACATACATAAACACACAGACACCCCAGCCAGCCAAAACTTTCTATACCAAACACATACATAAACTCACAAACACCCCAGTCAGCCAAAACTTTCTATACCAAACACATACATAAACACACAGACACCCCAGCCAGCCAAAACTTTCTACCAAACACATACATAAACACACAGACACCCCAGCCAGCCAAAGCTTTCTGCCAAACAGCATCTTTCATGTGCCACCACCAGCCATACACCCTTCAGACACTACCGAACCCAGAGACACGAGTACACCAACCTTCCCTGCTACAATACTAACACAAAATATAACACACATACAATCCCCTGTGCCATACTGCAAAGTGGCACCCCCACACCACAGCACACCCACTCACTTCCTGCACCACACCATCACAACACAGACTGTCCTTCAACATAGCACAGGGTTCACATCCAGAGGAGCCTAAGATGTAACAAGAACAACAACAACAACATCTCAGGCCAAGTTAAAGTGAAACGAGTATAGTTACGAAAGGAAAATTATTGCAAGTTATTTTGTAAGCGCTCCGGGTACACAGAGTTACAAGGCCACAGGGAACGAACTGCATACCGAGGGTTATTATGCTATGGCGGCTTAGGGGGCTTTATACACCTTTTCTTCAGTGATTTATTATTCAAGCGAGCGAGCGTACAGAGCAAGCGAGCGACATGGTATAATAGGGTGGCAGAGAACAGCGCCAAGACTGTGTTGTCTAGGAAACTATTAAAGCAACAACGGATCTATGGACATCATTAGAAACCTAGTAAAATAAATAATAGGAGTTACTTGAGGGACTTTTCTCAAAATCTGCCGCGCCAGTGCTTATAAAAGGAAAATAAAAGTACCAAACTGAGTACCAGAACCGAGTTATTTTAGAAGTTAACAGCTACTGCAGATCTGTTCAGACAGCTGGAAAGCTTATGAAGAGGCAATTGGTACTACTTAAGTTAAATAGACTTAGCTTTTAACATCAAGCGAGATGGATGGATGGACGGATGGACGGATGGATGGACGAATGGATGGACGGATGGGTGGATGGATGGATCGATGGATGGATAGGTGGATGTGGAATCGTGGATACTTGGACCGATGGTAGAGTTCCTGCCGTTTTGTCCTGTCCTTCCACCTGCCGACAAAAATCATCATCAGTATCATCATCATTATAATCATCATCATAATCATCATCATCATCATCATCGTAGTTGTCGTCCTCATTACCACCATCATCATCATCATTATTTACACCGTCATTCTCATTATCATTACCATTCTCATCATCATCATCATCATCATCATCATCATCATCATATTCATCATCATATTATCATCATCACCTACCTATTTATCTATATCGGTTTACCTATAGCCAGACTCCTTAATCCAGTAACGGGTGACCACAAGCAAATCGCGTCCATGATGTACTGTCCTCTACCATTTAGCTCAAGTATCGCACTCATATGTTTCTACTCTTTCCCTCCATCTCATCGTCGGTCTCCCCATCCCCCTCTATCCTTCCAGCTAACTCATGTGCACTCTTCTAGTCATGCTCTTATTCGCCATCCTCTCCACATGGCCAAACCACCTCGAAGTATTTCTCTTAGCGCTTTCAATCTCATCCACATCAGCATCACAACGCTCCTTCATCTGCCCATTTGTCTGTCTGTCTCTCTATGAAATTTCACATGCTCCTCTCAAGTAGCTCATTTCCACCGCTCTCACTCTTGACTTGCGTCCTTTCAACAAGATCCAAGCTTCACTTCCATACTTTAAAGTGGGAATCACAGCATGCAGTGCCCTTTTTTTTCATACTTTCATCCTCAGTTCCCTCTTCCTAATCACAACTTTTTAGAGAGCAAGCAACCCTCCTTCCCTGATGTATCATTTCAGTCACTTCATCCTCTATCTTCCATCCTTATTCATCATATTACATAAATACTTAAATGCACTCATATTCTTTCATTTCCTGACTATGCAGCCTCACTGTGCATTCTGTAACCTCATATGTTGAGATGTTAAAGCATCACCATCATCAGCATCAACATCATTATCACCATCAATATCATCACCATCAGCCTGTGACACACCACTGCATGATAAGGACCCTCTCACCTTTCTCCACTCTGATCCATTGATTGTTAGCCAGTTCCGTCCTTGCTCGGTAGATCTGCATATTATGATCTCTCCATCTTGTTCCCTGTGCACCTCTTCTTCTCACTTCATCTCTGGCTTGCCATTCAGTTACGCTCGCTGTCCTTCTGTTATCTCTTCTGTGAAAGACGTGACCTGAGGTGTGTGTGTGGAGTTACCTGGAAACAAGCTCAGAATTACTAGATGCGGGAGCTTCAGGTCCCTTAGGTTAATCCCCTTGGTGTGGTGTGGTGTAGGAGGGTGATTTTGTGTGGTGTGGTGTGAGAGGCTGATTGGTGTGGTAACGTGAGGGGTGGTGTGGTGTGGGGTGGGGTGGTGTGGTGTGGGGTGGGGTGGGGTGGTGTGGGGTGGGGTGGGGTGGTGTGGGGTTGTGTGGTGTGGGGTTTTGTAGTGTGATGTGGTATGGTATGGTATGGCGTGTTGTGGTGCTGTGCGGCTTCACTGTCCCTAAAATCTAGAGAAATGTAGCATCTCGTTCGAAAATCATTAGTGAGAAGCAGATGGACATGGCCGCTCTTTGATGTGCCCTGATAAAACGTAAACAAAACGTGTGTTGCATCCTCACAACTAAACCAATATAAATAAGGATAATTATTCCATTTAAATCATTCACGGTCCAGAGAAAGACCAAAACTGAGCTACTATTTCGGACACACATCCATCCCTTTCCTTGCGATAAATAAAGAGACAGTGAACAATGATTTTTGAAACCCATTGAGTGACCTTAGGAAGCCAGTATGTTTTTTCAGAATATAGTGTAAATGTTTAGTATTTGTATGGCCAAGAAGAGCAATATCCCTGACCTCATTTGCACTCTTATGATATAAATAGTTCGAGTGTGAACACACACACACACACACACACACACACACACACACACACACACACACACACACACACACACACACACACACACACACACACACACACACACACACACACACACACACACACACACACACACACACACACACACACA
>NW_027643456.1:55000-72500 GCF_032717465.1 Coenobita brevimanus
GGAGGGGTAGACTGAGATGGTTTGGGCATGTGGAGAGGACGGGGGATGACTATTGGGTGCAGAAAGTGAAAAGTGTTAATGTTGGGGGTTGGGTTGCGAGAGACAGACCGAAAAAGACCTGAGACGAGATCATAAGGGATTGAACAGGGAGGCTGCCAGAGATCGAGCAGCATGGAGAACAGCCATTCGGTGACTAAGGCTGACGCTTGCATGTTGGAGCCTTTATAAACGAAACGAAACTAAAAGAAAAAATGAAACGAAATGATTATCGTATTTATTGCCCATTCTCCATCATCACTGCTGAGATATAACAATAGATTAACACTGGAAATACGATGCTAGTCACGAAGAAGTGCTATGTAAGTGAAGCCGAAGCATTGCCTTATTCTGCCACTTAGCTACGTGAAATAAACTCTCATATGATGCTAGTCACGAAGAAGTGCTTTGCCAAAAACAGCTTCCATGTCATCTTGTCCTTCAGCATCTGTCTGTCTTCCCTCCTGCTCACACTTTCCTCTTTCTTCTCATCATCACATCCCTCCACCTCTTCCTCGGCCTCCCTCTCCCTTTCTAACGCTTCACTTCACTCACATACACTCTCCTAGTCAGTCTCTCAATCTCCATTATCTCCACATGGCCAAATGATCTCAGGGTACTTCTCCCAACACTTTCAATCACATCCACATCAATACCACAACGCTCCTTCACTTCCTCATATGTTCGTCTGTCTCTCCACGTAACTCCACATCCACATTAACACCATAACTCTCCTTTACTTCCTCGTTTGTCTGTCTGTCCCTCCATGCAGCTCCAAATCCACATCAACACCACTACAACCTTCCACTTCCTCATTGTCTCTCTATCTCTGTTAACTCCCCATCCACATCAACACCACAACGCTTCTTTATTTCTTCATTTGTCTGTCTGCCTCTCCACGTAACTCCACATCCACATTAACACAACGCTTTTTCACTTTCTCATTTGTCTGTCTGTCTCTCCACGCAACTCTACATCCACATCAACAAAACAACGCTCCTTTACTTCCTCATTTGTCTGTCTGTCTCCACTGACCCAATATCCACATCAACAACTCAACGCTCATTTACTTCCTCCTTTGTCTGTCTGTTTCTCCACGTAACTCCACATCCACATCAACACCACAACGCTCCTTTACTTCCTTATTTGTCTGTCTGTCTCCACTAACTCAATATCCACATCAACAACTCTACGCTACTCCTTTGTCTGTCTGTCTCTTCACGTAACTCCACATCCACATCAACACCACAACGCTCCTTTACTTCCTTATTTGTCTGTCTGTCTCCACTAACTCAATATCCACATCAACAACTCTACGCTACTCCTTTGTCTGTCTGTCTCTTCACGTAACTCCACATCCACATCAACACCACAATGCTCCTTTACTTCCTTATTTGTCTTAGCGTTACCGTAAAATACACAATGAAGGAAAACGTATTTTTTTAACAAATGTTATGGTATACTCGTGTATTATGAGTATAGCAGGTGTACTATGAATCATGAAATAAAACATATCCTGATTGGTGTGTATTAAAGTTAAATGATTAAAATACCAAAATAAATCTTCAGTAAATGCTAAACTGTAACTAATTAAGCGACATAAAGACATAAGTTTATCTACACACGACAAATAATAAAAAGAGACTAACCATGTAGCTAATACATTCGATAGTCTATCCCTGTACGAAAAAAGAGTGTATGTGAATGAGGTGGAGGAGGGGAGAGGAGGGGGAGATCTAGAATGAGATAGAGGGATGGAGTAAAGAGGTGCAGGAGAGAGGGAGGTGTAAGTTGGGGGGATGGAGAGTGAGAGACTAAGCACGAATTGATTACATCAGTTTATAATATCTAATCGTGCAGTGATGCTGGCCATCATACTATGCCAAACTCATTCACTGTTCACCTACACACGATTTACAGCGAGAATTGCTTTTGTCGTTCCTGAACACGTTATGTATGACTGCAAGTGTTCAGCATTTGCCTTGTTCAGTGGTCGGCAACCTGCGGCTCAGGAGCCGCACGCGGCTCTTTTAGGACACTTTTGCGGCTCCAGGAGCTTCATAAATAATCATTTATTTTTTCCGAACGAAGACATCAAATAACACATGCAAGGCAACATTAGATTTTTTTTTAAATTCAACTTCAAAAAGATCTATAGTCATCAATCGGTATGATTTCTAGAAATGCAAACCAAATGTCTTTCCTAAGCTGAACTTATGCAGAGAGAGAGAGATTAGCTTTGTGAATATAAGTAGATGGAACAATATCACCGTAATGTTTAGATTTAGAAGTACTATAGATTTCGGTTTATGAAACAAATTTTTGTACTGCGGCTCTGAGGGTACTACATTTTTATGGAACTTTAAAATAATTGGCTCTTCTAGCTTTAAGGGTTGCTGACCTCTGGCCTTGTCAATAATTTGCCAAGTAATAAGGCAGCAGAAAGTGAGAAGTGTGAACATTAGGGTTAGGGCTGCGAGAGGCAGACCTTAAAAAACTAGGTGCGAAGTCACTGGATGTGACCTCATGAATAAGGGACTGAATAGGTAAGCTACCAGAGATCGAGCAGCATGGAGAGCCGCCATTAGCTGGCCAAGGCCGATGCATGCAAGCACGTTGGAGCCTTTATAAATGAAAAGAAACGAAAAATGAAACGATGATAGCACCATACAGCTGGCCTGGACATGGCACTTATACTGTAGATGTCACACAGCAATAAAAGTGATTTTGTTCCCACCAAACACTATCAGTCTGATGTAGCCATTCAGTCAGGAGATCATTCCAACACACTTCTCACTTTCTGCACCCAACTGTCATTCCCCATCCTCCCCAGATACCCAAACCATCTCAGTCTACCCTTCCTTACCACAATACCAGTACATTCCAGGGTGTTTAATGTGCACGGCCATGTAAGACAATGCACACACGGGGCTGGAGGAGGCTGGATTGAACACAGAGGACTGGGGTGACCTAGAGTTCACCTACCACCACAGCAGGGGGTCAGTGCTCATGTTACGACACTCCAGCCATTGTGGAAGTGTTGCCACTGAGAGAATATGATAATAAACATAGCGTCAGTGAGGGGCAGTGTCTGTGGCAGCCATCCAACGAGGGTGACGCTAAATACCGGCGCACACGTCAGTCCTGGCAACACCCTTCACTGGTGCACTTAGGGTACCAGTGCAAGGGGCCAAAAGAACACCGGGGCAAGGTTTGTCATGAGGAGTGGCATTATTTGGTGATGTCATGAGGAGTGGCATTATTTGGTGATGTCATGAGGAGTGGCATTATTTGATGATGTCATGAGGAGTGGCATTATTTGGTGATGTCATGAGGAGTGGCATTATTTCGTGATGTCATGAGGAGTGGCATTATTTGGCTCCTCCACACCACCAAGACATGTCACTCAACAAAGCCAAACAGGAGATGGAGCACGAGGAACCTGCCGAACTCAGTGTAAACATGAGAAAGCCAAAGACACAACACATACGGTAATGAAGAGACCAACACAGCGGCAACTGAGCAAAATATTGAAGGTGGCCGACTACTTCAAGGATTAATAGATGTGATTTCAAGGTGGCGACCATCATCCACTTACTTGATGTAGTGCTGCCTACTTCTTCCTTCACCTTTATCAGTCTATTCCCATGTCTGCCCTCCTCGTTCCCTATTTCTCACATCATCCACTCACTTGATATAGTGCTGCCTACTTCTTCCTTTACCTTTATCATTCACTTTTTGTGTCTGTCCTCCTCTCTTCCTATTTCTCCCATCTTTTCTGTCACTTTTTATTACTCTTCTTTCCTTTTCAGGTGGCTTTACATTGAGTGACAAGCCTAATGGTTTCCGGTAAGCCAGGAAACCATTTACAACGCTGGGTGGTAACCATATAACCAACCCATACGTGTTCCCTTTGTGTCAACAAATGGGTTGGTGGAGGGTTAGTGCCCCTCCCCGTAAAACAAATAACTCAAAGACAAACCCCCACCCCTTACGGGATTATGGCGTCTGACGATAGATACGTAGATAGATAGATACGGGATTATGACGTCTGGCGATATGTAATGGATTATGGTGTCTGGCGATAGATAGATAGATAGATACAGGGTTATTGCGTCTGGCGATAGATGGATAGATAGATAGATGGATGGATATATAGATTGATATAAGACTGTGGCTTCTGACGATAGACAGATAGATAAATAGATGTATAGATACGGGATTATGGCGTCTGGCGATAGATAGATAGATAGACAGATACGGGATAATGGTGTCTGGCGATAGATAGATGGATAGATAGATACGGGATTATGGTGTCTGGCAATAGATAGATAGATGGACAGATACGGGATTATGGCGTCTGGCGATAGATAGATAAATAGATAGATACGGGATTATGGCGTCTGGCGATAGACAGATAGATAGATGGATAGATACGGTATTATGGCGACTGGCGATAAATAGATAGAACGAATAAGTATCTAGCTATCTATCTATTGCCAGACGCCTCAATCCTGCAAGGAGTGGCCACAAACAAATCGCCTCCATGTCGCCCTGTCCCCCGTAATTTCACTGTCCTGCTCCCAGCTCACACCCCTCTCTCTCATATACCTCTCCACTCCATCCTTTCATCTCATCCTTGGCCTCCCCCTCCCTCTCTCCAACTCCACCTCACTCATATACACTCTCCTCGTCAGTCTCTCACTCTCCATCCTCTCCACATGACCAAACCACCTCAGTGTGTTTCTCCTAACGCTTCCTATCACATCCACATCCACACCACAACGCTCCTTCACTCCCTCATTTCTCAGTCTGTCTCTCCATGTAACTCCACATCCACCTCACTCACATACATTCTCCTCGTCAGTCTCTCACTCTCCATCCTCTCCACATGACCAAACCACCTCAGTGTGTTTCTCCTAACGCTTCCTATCACATCCACATCCACACCACAACGCTCCTTCACTTCCTCATTTGTCAGTCTGTCTCTCCATGTAACTCCACATGCTCCTCTCATTTTTTTTTTTTAATGCAAGGAAGAAGGAACCAAAGGCCAGGAGCCCGCAAACCGTTCCTTCCAAGAAGAAAAAAAAACAATACAAAGGAGAGCCAAATTCAAGATCCGTTTATTTCGAGATGCCTGGACACACTGCGTCTGAAAGACTGGAGATCATAGGAAGTAGGAAATACAGACAGAGGGAGACAGTTCCAGAGCTGACCTGTTGCATAAATGAAGGACTCCCTAAAGCATCCTAGTGAGATATACCACCTTCCCCTCCCTCTATAAACAACGATAATAAATACAAGGAAATTATAGTATATGTAAAGACAGCGAGGAAAACTATTTAGTATGTGTTTGTTGATGTAGATGCATTTCTGATGGATTGATAAGTCTATAGGAAGTTGTTACATAAGAAGATGGAGGGTGAGCGGTTCTTCACATCCCTGTCTATCTATCTATCTATTGCCAGACTCCTTAATCCGGCAAAAGGGTGGCCACAAACAAATCGCCTCCATGTCGCCCTGTCCCCCGCCATTTCATTGCCCTGCTCCCAGCTCACACCCCTCTCTCATTTACCTCTCAACTCCATCCCTCCACCTCATCCTCGGTCTCCCCCTCCCTCTCCCTCCCTCCACGTCACCTACATACACCCTCTTAGTCAGTCTTTCATTCTCCATTCTCTCCACATGTCCAATAAGGCTTAAAGATACAGTAATGCACAACTCTGTACGCTAAGTGTTATGCACAGCTTTGTATTACTGTTTACATAGAACTATTCCTACTTGTTTTTATATATTTGCTTTAGAACCCAATGTGATTATACAGTGAACTACGCTATGTTGTAGTTTCCTGCCTCTTAACACTATCTTGGAGGGCGCGGGCTATGGCATTATCCCCAGCTGACCCCCCCTCCTCTTCTCCTCGGCTCTAAATGGGTAGCGTGTAATTTTTCCCACGTGCAGGTCCGTCGCTTATCTGTTTTTCCACATTAGCAGACGATTTCCACGGAGCGGCAACCCTGTCAGCCTGTCTGTCTCTCCACGTAGCTCCACATTCCTCTCAGATAACTTATTTCCACACCACTTTTCACACTAATAAAGACGATTTGGCTCAACTGAAAGAACAGGCAGTATCAAAGAACTGACGAACAATATCCTGCCTTACCTTTGTTTATCTCGGATAGATGGGCAAGCTGTTGAAACACTATCAACACTGAGAATAGACACACAGCTTGAGCGTCCTCCCCCTCTCACGGTTAGAGGGTGACTGACGGTCACGGGATTCGAAGCTCCTTCTTCTTCTTTTTTTTTTTTTTAATGCAAGAAAGAAGGAATCAAAGGCCAGGAGCCCGCAAACCGTTCCTTCCAAGAAAAAAACAAAAACAATACAAAAGAGAGCCAAATTCACGATCCGTTTATTTCGAGATGCCTGGACACACTGCGTCTGAAACACTGGAGATCATAGGGAGTAGGGAATACAGACAGAGGGAGACAGTTCCAGAGTTGACCTGTTGCATAAATGAAGGATTGGAAGTAACGGTTATCTCTTGCATTAGAGAGCTGGACAGAAAAGGGATGAGAGTTTGTTGCTAGACGTGTGCTACTCACCCGTCGTAGAGGTGGAGGGATGCAAGCAGACAGGTCAGAGTAGCAGTGACCATTGAAGTAGCGATAGAACAGAGATAAAGATGCAACAGTGCAGCGAAGAGACAGAGGTTGAAGGGAGCCAGTAAGAGGAGGAGGGTTTATGAGACGAAAAGCCTTTGACTCTACCCTACTGAGTAGAGCTGTATGTGGGGAGCCTCCCCGCACATGAGAGTTGTACTCCACACAGGGGCGAATAAAATTGAACTCTAGTTCGAAATAAAATGCTTGTTTTTATTATGCTGATTAATATTTATCTTTAATATTAATCCTTTCTATATATCTATCTATGGACGCCTTCATCGGGTAAGGAGTGGCCACAAACAAATCGTCTCCATGTTGCCCTGCCCCCTGCCATGTCGCTACCCTCCCCCAACTTACACCCCCCTCTCATATACCTCTCTCCTCCATCCCTCCATCTCTTCCTCGGTCTCCCCCTCCCTCTCCCCCCTCCACCTCACCCACATACACGCTCCTAGTTAGTCTCTCACCCTCCATACTCCCAACGCTAATATAGTCGTCTGGGTTGATGATGTTCACCTGAAATACATTTTTATTTATCCTTTTTACTAGCAAGCATCCCAACCCCGACCATCGTGGTGGTGGTGGTGGTGGTGGTGGTGGTGGTGGTGGCATCATCATCATCATCATCATCATCATCTTCATCATCAACATCAGCATCATCATCAGCATCATTATCATCATCATCATCATCATCATCATCATCACCATCATCATCATCATCATCATCATCACCATCATCATCATCATCATCATCATCACCATCATCATCATCATCATCATCATCATCACCATCATCATCATCATCATCATCATCATCATCACATCATCATCATCATCACATCATCATCACCATCATCATCATCACCATCATCATCATCATCACCATCATCATCATCATCATCATCATCATCATCATCATCATCACCATCATCATCATCACCATCATCATCATCATCACCATCATCATCACCATCATCATCACCATCGTCATCATCACCATCATCACCATCACCATCATCACCATCATCATCATCACCATCATCATCATCATCATCATCACCACCATCATCACCATCACCATCATCATCATCACCATCATCATCATCACCATCATCATCATCACCATCATCATCACCATCATCATCATCACCATCATCACCATCATCATCATCACCATCATCATCATCATCATCATCATCACCACCATCATCACCATCATCACCATCATCATCATCACCATCATCATCATCACCATCATCATCATCACCATCATCATCACCATCATCATCATCACCATCATCACCATCATCACCATCATCATCATCACCATCATCATCATCATCATCATCATCATCATCACCACCATCATCACCATCATCATCATCACCATCATCATCATCACCATCATCATCATCATCATCATCATCACCATCATCATCATCACCATCATCATCACCATCATCATCACCATCATCACCATCATCATCATCACCATCATCACCATCATCATCATCACCATCATCATCATCATCATCACCACCATCATCATCATCATCACCATCATCATCATCACCATCACCATAATCATCATCATCATCATCATCATCACCATCATCATTATCGTCATCATCTTCATCTTCTCTTCTTCCTCTTCCTTCTCTTCTTCCTCTTCCTTCTCTTCTTCCTCTTCCTTCTCTTCTTCCTCTTCCTTCTCTTCTTCCTCTTCCTTCTCTTCTTCCTCTTCCTTCTCTTCTTCCTTGTCTTCTTCTCCTCCTCCATTTGTTCTTCTTCCTCCTCCTCTTCTCCGTCTTCTCGTTGTTCTTTGTTCATCTTATCTTTTTCTTCTTTTTGTTCATCTTCTTCGTGTTCTTCTCCCTCTTCTTTCTTTTGAATGCTAAGTTGTAAGAACAGATAAACACCAGGTGATGCTAGTCACGAAGAAGTGCTATGGGAAGGATAGAGGTTTAGTATTGTCTTTTGCCAGTGAGCTACGTGAAATAAACTGCAAAAAGACGAAATTCTGGGCCAAGTGAAGGTGAAAGGACTATTAGCAGATTAACACAAAATGATGCTAGTCACGAAGAAGTGCAGTGAAAACTATGGAAAGTCTTATAGTCTTTCTCTCTCTCTCTCTCTCTCTCTCTCTCTCTCTCTCTCTTAGGTGAAAGGACTATTAGCAGACAGTGAAGAAAAGTGGTGGTGATGGGCACAGCGAAGCGCGGGTAATTATAAACGAGAACTGAAGACAGCATAATATAGATAGATAGACAGATAGATAGACAGACAGTCAAATAGATAGACAGATAGACAGACAGACAGATAGACAGACAGATAAACAGATAGATAGAGAGAATGTAGCCTTTATCGAGACTGCCTTGTTGTGTGAGTAGCAGTTCTGACTTAGATCTGAATGACTTAAATCCTGCGACATTTAGAGCTTTCTCACTTTCTTTAATTCCCTGTCTTTGTTTCTGTCTGTTTCTGTACTTTCTCTTCGCTCCTCTCCTCTTCTCCTCTCTCTCTCTCTCTCTCTCTCTCTCTCTGTTTTGTTCATCTTGTTCACTCAACTGATACGAGAGAGAGAGAGAGAGAGAGAGAGAGAGAGAGAATGGTCATGGGATGGAAGAAGTTAATAATAATCTGACTCACTTTCACACGAGAGAGAGAGAGAGAGAGAGAGAGAGAGAGGCGTCGCAGGATAGAAAGAGTTAATATTTTGGCTCACTTACTATCTTTCACGCCACTCGTTCTCTCCCCTCACTCTCGCGCTTCCGCCTCTCCTTCAGTCGTTTCTTGATCTCATTCATTTTAATCTCTCTCTCTCTCTCTCTCTCTCTCTCTCAGCAACGCGGGCTTCACCACGGTGTTGCCAAACGCATGGTGCAATCCTCCTCTCACATTTTAAAACCTTATCCCATCTACTCCTTCCCCAAACTCCTCAGCTCACCAATAGACACTCAAAATAGACCAAATAGATAAACAGGCACAAGCTGGTAGATAGAAGAGGTGATAAAGAGTGAGAAAAGAGAAAATAGTAAAGAGGCAGTAGGCGGAGCAATATGGCTGCCGCGGCTGTGTTTACACTGGCTCAGCCAATCAGCGTCCGCCTCCCTCTGCCCTTAGCACCAGCCGCCCTCTGATTGGCTGGCAGCTGTGAGGCCAGGCAGGAGGCAGGGAGGGAAGATGGAGGGAGGAGAGTATAATAATAATAATAATAATAATAATCTATCTATCTATCTATAGCCCGACGCCCTAATCCCGCAAAGGGTGGCCGCAGACAAAACGCCTCCAAGTCGCTCTGTCATCCACCATTTGACTACCCTCCCCCCACCTCACCCCCCCTCCCTCATATACCTCTCAACTCCATCCCTCCACCTCATCCTCGGTCTACTCCTCCCTCTCCCTCCCTCCACCTCACCTACATACACCCTCTTAGTCAGTCTTTCATTCTCCATTCTCTCCACATGTCCAAACCACCTCAGTGTATTTCTCCTAATCTTCTCAACCACATCCACATCCACCCCACAACGTTCCTTCACTAATAATAATAATAATAATAATAATAATAATAATAATAATGATAATAATAATAATAATGTTTATTTCCACAAACAGTGGTTATTCACATAGCAATAAAAGTTATGTATACAATAACAGTACAAAGTATAGACGTGAAGATTATACACTGTACTGTAGATGTATAAGTGTTTGGCAGTATAATACAAAGGTATATAACTGTACAATTATCAATATACTGTGTGTACATTTTCTATTTTAAATGGTTGTGTTTGTCAATTATCACATCATATTTTTGCCTCATATATTACTAGTTTATTATTGTTTAGCGTTATACAGGAAGGTTATTGACGGTGTTTAGTAAGTGACTGTTAAGTGTAATTGTGAAAGTGTATAAACTGTGTAATTCCTTAACATTTTCTGGCAGGTGGTTGCATATCTTTGGCCGTGTTACTGCTAAGGATCTTGCACCTGAGTCGCTATTAACCTTAGCAACGAACAGATTATTTTTTGGTCTAGTAATACTTTGTGTCATGTTGTGTACCGATGGAAAAGACAGGAGACAGTCAGGGTAGAGATTAGCTGGATATTGGAAGACTGTGACAGCGATGGAAAAGACAGGAGACAGTGACAGCGATGGAAAAGACAGGAGACAGTCAGGGTAGAGATTAGCTGGATATTGAAGACTGTGACAGCGATGGAAAAGACAGGAGACAGTCAGGGCAGAGATTAGCTGGATATTGGAAGACTGTGACAGCTGTGTCCAAGTTTATATTGTTTGATGTGTTTAGCCATTACAGTTGTGTTAACATTGCAGTGACATGGTACAGTACAGTACATGGTACAGTACAGTACATGGTACAGTACAGTACATGGTACAGTACAGTACATGGTACAGTATATGGTACAGTACAGTACATGGTACAGTACATGGTACAGTACAGTACATGGTACAGTACATGGTACAGTACATGGTACAGTACAGTACATGGTACAGTACAGTACATGGTACAGTACATGGTACAGTACAGTACCTGGTACAGTACATGATACAGTACATGGTACAGTACAGTACAGTACATGGTACAGTACATGGCACAGTACAGTACATGGTACAGTACATGGTACAGTACAGTACATGGTACAGTACACGGTACAGTACAGTACCTGGTACAGTACAGTACATGGTACAGTACAGTACATAGTACAGTACAGTACACGGTACAGTACAGTACATGGTACAGTACAGTACATGGTACAGTACAGTACATGGTACAGTACAGTACATGGTACAGTACAGTACATAGTACAGTACAGTACATGGTACAGTACAGTACATGGTACAGCACATGGTACAGTACAGTACAGTACATGGTACAGTACAGTACATGGTACAGTACAGTACATAGTACAGTACAGTACATGGTACAGTACAGTACATGGTACAGTATATGGTACAGTGCAGTACATGGTACAGTACATGGTACAGTACAGTACATGGTACAGTACATGGTACAGTACATGGTACAGTACAGTACATGGTACAGTACATGGTACAGTACAGTACCTGGTACAGTACATGGTACAGTACATGGTACAGTACAGTACAGTACATGGTACAGTACATGGTACAGTACAGTACATGGTACAGTACATGGTACAGTACAGTACATGGTACAGTACGCGGTACAGTACAGTACATGGTACAGTACAGTACATGGTACAGTACAGTACATAGTACAGTACAGTACATGGTACAGTACAGTACATGGTACAGTACAGTACATAGTACAGTACAGTACATGGTACAGTACAGTACATGGTACAGTACAGTACATTGTACAGTACAGTACATGGTACAGTACAGTACATAGTACAGTACAGTACATGGTACAGTACAGTACATGGTATAGTACATGGTACAGTACAGTACATGGTACAGTACAGTACATGGTACAGTACAGTACATGGTACAGTACATGGTACAGTACAGTACATGGTACAGTACATGGTACAGTACAGTACATGGTACAGTACATGGTGCAGTACAGTACATGGTACAGTACAGTACATGGTACAGTACAGTACATGGTACAGTACAGTACATAGTACAGTACAGTACATGGTACAGTACAGTACATGGTACAGTACAGTACATGGTACAGTACAGTACATGGTACAGTACAGTACATGGTACAGTACAGTACATGGTACAGTACAGTACATGGTATAGTACAGTACATGGTACAGTACAGTACATGGTATAGTACAGTACATGGTACAGTACAGTACATGGTACAGTACATGGTACAGTACAGTACCTGGTACAGTACAGTACATGGTACAATACAGTACATAGTACAGTACAGTACATGGTACAGTACAGTACATGGTACAGTACAGTACATGGTACAGTACAGTACATGGTACAGTACAGTACATGGTCACACTTCCTGGCTTTTCCATCGACAACTTTAGCAGCAAAATTGTGTAGTTTCTGTACACGTGAAAGTTGAGATTTCCTGCAGTGCCACATATTACACTGCCGTAGTATACTTAGTGCCAGTGCCTGCAGTGCCACATATTACACTGCCGTAGTATACTTAGTGCCAGTGCCTGCAGTGCCACATATTACACTGCCGTAGTATACTTAGTGCCAGTGCCTGCAGTGCCACATATTACACTGCCGTAGTATACTTAGTGCCGGTGCCTGCAGTGACACATATTACACTGCCGTAGTATACTTAGTGCCAGTGCCTGCAGTGCCACATATTACACTGCCGTAGTATACTTAGTGCCAGTGCCTGCAGTGCCACATATTACACTGCCGTAGTATACTTAGTGCCAGTGCCTGCAGTGCCACATATTACACTGCCGTAGTATACTTAGTGCCAGTGCCTGCAGTGCCACATATTACACTGCCGTAGTATACTTAGTGCCATTGCCTGCAGTGCCACATATTACACTGCCGTAGTATACTTAGTGCCAGTGCCTGCAGTGCCACATACTTAGGGCCAGTGCCTGCAGTGCCACATACTTAGGGCCAGTGCCTGCAGTGCCACATATTACACTGCCGTAGTTTAGGATACTTAGGGCCAGTGCCTGCAGTGCCACATACTTAGGGCCAGTGCCTGCAGTGCCACATATTACACTGCCGTAGTTTAGGATACTTAGGGCCAGTGCCTGCAGTGCCAGATACTTAGGGCCAGTGCCTGCAGTGCCACATATTACACTGCCGTAGTTTAGGATACTTAGGGCTAGTGCCTGCAGTGCCACATACTTAGGGCCAGTGCCTGCAGTGCCACATATTACACTGCCGTAGTTTAGGATACTTAGGGCCAGTGCCTGCAGTGCCACATACTTAGGGCCAGTGCCTGCAGTGCCACATATTACACTGCCGTAGTTTAGGATACTTAGGGCCAGTGCCTGCAGTGCCACATACTTAGTGCCGGTGCCTGCAGTGCCACATATTACACTGCCGTAGTATACTTAGTGCCAGTGCCTGCAGTGCCACATATTATACTGCCGTAGTATACTTAGTGCCAGTGCCTGCAGTGCCACATATTACACTGCCGTAGTATACTTAGTGCCAGTGCCTGCAGTGCCACATACTTAGGGCCAGTGCCTGCACTATGATGTGTCGAGTGTCTTTGTCAAAGCCACCTTTTATCCTGTTAATATATATTAATATGACCAGTACTCTTTTGCTAAGTTCATTTACACGCTCATCAAAGGTCATGCAGCAATCCATATATATACCTAAGTTTTGTACATCAGTGCTGGGTTGAACTGCTGTGTCTCCAAATCCAACAGTAGTGTTAGGTAGTGATATCACTGGCCTACACCTAAAAAGATACATTGTGTGTTACTGGTATTTAGAAGAAGACCGTCTTTAAGAAAATATTCCCTGGCCATATTCAGTGTTTGCTCTGCTTTGTGCAATATATCCTGGAGAGAATCTAGTTTGCCACTGTGAAGAAACTGAGTGTCATCAGCATATTGCACTAACACACAGTCGTTAAGATTTGTTGACAGATCGTTCACATATATATTGAATAGTATAGGGCCAAGAACTGAGCCTTGGGGTACACCATAAGTGACATTTGATTTGGAGGATTTGGTGTTTTGGATGTGAACAGACTGTGTTCTGTTAAGGAAGCTGTCAAACCAGAAGTTATTAACATTGTCTTTATTGAGTTTTTTGGGAAGAATGGGATGGCTGACACTAATGATTGCTTTGGATAGATCACAGAGAGTTAAAAGTGATATGTTTATTATCCATATTATGGTGGATATTATCTGTGATAACTGTCAGTGTTGTAATTGATGCATGTTATGGTGGATATTATCAGTGACAACTGTCAGTGCTGTATTTGTGGACAGCTTAGCATGGAAGCCATGTTGGGTTTGTGAGAGAAGTTTGTTTGACTCGAGAACTGTTATTAGTTGAGTTGAGACGATTTTTTCAATAATATTACAAAGAAACAGGTAGCAGTGAAATAGGTGGGTAATTGCTCACGACCTGAGTGTCCCCATTTTTATATAAAGGCGTGACTGTACCATTCTTTTTTTTTTTTTTTTTTTTTTTTACGTGTGCGACTCAGGGCAAAGGCTTCAGGGCCTATTTCTCGGGGGCAGTGACCTATCCCGAGGCCCAGTAGTCCTCCTACACCTCCACATGTCACCACTTCGGCGCTAACACCCACCATCCATATTGAATACATGCTAGGGCTGTCTCATACAGGACTGGTGTACTGGTATTAGCGGGGGTATTTTTACGACACGTCGGCGGGTCATCTGGTAGATCAGGAAAGTCTGCTTTTAGGAAATTCAAATCCTTAAACTGTTCCCTGCCCCAGCCGAGATTCGATCCTGGGTCCATTAGGACTGCAGGCCGCCTCTCTACCGATTCAGCCACCGCCTCCCGACAAGCATTAGGGAATACACCCGTAACAACTGAAGAATCTATTGCCTGGGTTAAATAAAATGCGAGTATGAAGAGGGAATCCTTAGTAAAACGAAGTGAAATATTGTTTGAGCCATAAGATGTAGTATTTTGTAAATGTTTAATTGTTAATATTACAGTGTTAACACCAACAGTGTCTGGTGGGCATTGTGTCATGCTGAGTGTGCCATTACCAATGACAAGTCTTTCAGATGCAAGATTTATGGTGGTACTGGTTGGCAAGGACACCTGGGTATATTTTCAAAAGTTCTTTTACCTTCGTTTGCGAAAAAATAAATTCTTCAGCGTTACTTTGTGGATCATCAAAAAGCTGTTGTTGTAGTTTTTATTGTTGGGTATTATGTCTTGGAGTATTGTCCATGTGGCACAAGTATTACCTCTTGAGTTTGAGTCCTTTGTGATAATATTGGTTAATAGATTGATTAATAAGTGATTTGGCTCTTTTCTTTAAATCCTTGTAACTTTCCTGTAATGACATGTTGAGCCTGTTTAGTGTTAATTGACTGCGTGTGTGATGCCGTGTTTGTGTTATTTACCGAATGTCATGAGTAATGCAAGGGGCAGGACATGTCATGGGTAATACAAGGGGCAGGACATGTCATGGGTAATGCAAGGGGCAGGACATGTCATGGGTAATGCAAGGGGCAGGACATGTCATGGGTAATGCAAGGGGCAGGACATGTCATGGGTAATGCAAGGGGCAGGACATGTCATGGGTAATGCAAGGGGCAGCAGGACGTGGTATTTCTCTAGTAACAAGCGGGGCACATTTGTACAAACTTGTGGTGTACACTGAGGGTAACACATCAACCTGTTCATGTACATTGTCAGTGGCCAGAATAGTATTATTGGTTTTATTTAGTAGGTGGCAACACAGTACATCATTGCTATAGGATTTCAGGCCATGGAAGGTTTGGCCATGTGGAGAGGATGGAGTGTGAGAGACTGACGAGGAGAGTGTATGTGAGTGAGGTGGAGGAGGGAGAGGGAGGGGGTGGCCAAGGATGAGATGGAGGGATGGAGTGGAGAAGTATATGAGGGAGGGGGGGGTGAGCTGGGAGCAGGGCAGTGAAATGGTTTGGGACAGTGCGACATGGAGGCGATTTGTCTGTGGCCTCCCCTTATGGGATTAAGGCGTCTAGCAATAGATACATAGGAAAGTTTTAATAGTAGATGGACGTTTAGGCTTACTTATATTTGTGGTTACAGTCATAAGGTCTTGATCACCTATGATATGTGGCACAACATGACTACCAGTTATTTCATCACGTATATGAGAGAGGGGAGGGTGAGCTGGGAGCAGGGCAGTGAAATGGCGGGGGACAGGGCGACATGGAGGCGATTTGTCTGTGGCCATCCCTACTACTTGTGTCAGTTTAGTATTGGAGAGAGAGAGAGAGATAGAGGGGAGACGGATCGAAAGAGGAAGAGAATGGAGAAAGATGCAGAAGTGGGAGGAAGAGAGAGAGGAAGATAAAAATGTATGTGTGTAGGGAGAAAGACGAGAGGAGGAAAGAAAAATGGAGTGGAAAGGGGGAAGAACAACAGAGAAAATGGAGGAAAGAAGAGAGAGAGAGAGAGAGAGAGAGAGAGAGAGAGAGAGAGAGAGAGAGAGAGAATGTGAGAAGGATGAAGGTTTGGATCGAGGTAGACAGGGAGGCGCCGCGGAACTAGATCACCAACGTCTACACCCAACCTTTGTCATGGGGTAACTGAAGTCTGAAGGGGCCACCGTACCCGTGGATGTGGCATGGCTCCGAGGCTGTGTTGTGGGTCGAGGCGAGGGAGACAGCAGGACGCCATCTTGGGGGCGGAACTTAAAACAGAAAACTGTATATAATAGAGGGGCAACTGGTGCAACTTGGCCAGCCTTTATTACATTCATTGGACTTTCTTTTCTTTTCTTTTTTCGCCTCCTCTGCTTTTGGTCCTGGGTTGCCTCGATGTTAAAGGCGCCTTATATTTCGTATTGGCGGTGGTGTTGTACAGGGTAGTGGGGGTGCCACAGGCAGAGTGAGAGACTAACTAGGAGAGTTTGTATGGTGGAGACCAAGGATGAGACTGAGAATATCAGAAAAAATTATGTAAGAGAGAGAGAGAGAGAGAGAGAGAGAGAGGCAGGGAGAGGGAGAAGCTGAGGAAGACGAATGGATAAGGAAGGTGAAGAGAGAAAACAAAGGGAGAGAAAAGGAAAATATAAGAAAAATGGAGAGAGAGAGAGAGAGAGAGAGAGAGAGAGATTAATGGAATAGTACAGTATATATTTCCTTCTTACTGGCCAACGTCTCAGCAACACCATACCACAGATAAGGT
>NW_027643456.1:77500-90000 GCF_032717465.1 Coenobita brevimanus
AAGGAGAGAATGGTGAAACGAAGGAAAGCAGATAAGGAAGGGAGGAAGCAAGAAGTAACTGCGGGAAGGAACAAAAGAGGTAAGGACGCAAGGAAGAAGTTTAGGAAGGAAAGAACGAAGGAGAGGACGTAGGAAGGAACAAAGGCAGGAAAAGATAAATAACAGCATGATGGAAGCAAGTAAGGCAGGAAGGAAAGGAAGAAGGAAGGATGGAAGGAGGAAATGAAAGAATAGAGATAAGGAGGAAAGGATGGGGTTTAAGTGAAGGCCAGAGATGAATGAACGAAGAAATAAAGACAGGGAAGAAAGAACAATGGCATGACGGAAGGAAAGAAGAAAGGCAGAAAGGAAAGACAGGAAGAAAGGAGGTAAGGAGTGAGCGAAGGAAAGAGATGCAACAAGAAAGGAATGAAGACAAGGAAGGATTAATAACGACTTGATGAAAGGAAGGAAGTAGGGCAGAGAGGGAAGGTAGGGAGGGAGGAAGGAAAGGGTAGCGAGGGAGGGAGGAAGGAAAGGGTAGCGAGGGAGGGAGGAAGGAAAGGGTAGCGAGGGAGGGAGGAAGGAAAGGGTGGCGAGGGAGGCAGGAAGGAAAGGGTAGCTAGGGAGGGAGGAAGGAAAGGGTAGCGAGGGAGGCAGGCAGCGTCAAGTGTCGCTCACAGGAACTTATGAGGCGACGGTGACGTTCATTAAGACGAGCAGCCACAGTCGGGACCTGGCGGGGGGGAAGGGGAGGGAGGGAGGCGAGGAAGGACGGAAGTGGGGGGGGGAGAGGAAGGGGACAGAAGTGGGGGGAGAGGAAAGGGACGGAAGTGGGGTCGACAGGGAAGAAAGAACAGGGACGTGAGGGGGGCAAGGAATGGGAGACAGGGAGGTGTTGGGGCAAGGAAAGGGAGACAGGGAGGTGTTGGGGCAAGGAAAGGGAGACAGGGAGGTGTTGGGGCAAGGAAAGGGAGACAGGGAGGTGTGGGGGGCAAGGAAAGGGAGACAGGGAGGTGTTGGGGCAAGGAAAGGGAGACAGGGAGGTGTGGGGGGCAAGGAAGGGTAGATAGGGAAGTGTGGGGGGCTAGGATGTGGGGCAGAGAGGTGAGAGGCAAGGATGAGTTGGGGGGGGGGAAAGCAGAGACGTGAGGGGGCGAGAAATGGGAACGATGACTGGGGGGGAGGGGGTGCGGGGGAGTGGTGGGAGGCTGGCAGGGTAACAGGGAAGCCAACTGGCGGGAAACAGGGTCACACGGTCTCACACCCACCACAATATATGAAAATGGAATGAGAACATTGGCTATCCCTTGCCTGCGTTAGAGAATCTCAAGCTGAAAGTATCTGTGACAATGTTGGTGAGTCTCCCCTTGAATCAGCCAATACTGCAATGCTTAGTCTCAAGGATGCTGTATTTTCCTAAGGAGGTCTGGAAACTAGTGTGTATTTTTAGAATATTTAATGACCACCTTGACTTAAATTCCGGTTAAAAAACAAACTTGATTATGAATTTCTTTTGCTTAACTCTCTTTGAGAGAGCAGAAGTTTGTAGGATTGATCCTCTGTTTTTGATTACACACACACACACAAAAACTATATATATATATATATATATATATATATATATATATATGCACTGCGTATATTTCAATCTCTCTTACCAACAGTGGCTGTCAGAAGCGAGATGGGAGAATCTTTACCCCTGAATTAATACTTCTACTGTACTCTAAAAGGCCGGTTCACACGAGCTGAATCGCGGCCGTTTTTTTCGCCGATTTGCGGGGAAAAAATGGCGGTTTTGGGCCTTTCTCCCGGAAAGGTGTTGACAGGTACGGGGACTGCAGAGGCAGGAACGCGGCAACAGTGTTTACAAAGATGGACCACCGTACTCGTAGTAGGTGTGCAGCTCTTGCACTTTTCCAACTTCAAGATGAGCCCTCACGGCCGCGATTTAGCTCCTGTGAATAGGCCTTTACTGCCACTCAGCTTTCCGGGGGCTTCAGGGACCGTATGCATAAATTTTCTTAAGCATAAAATCATGTACAAGACTCCTTTACCTTCAACTCATTACCTTTAACTCATACTTAAATAATCATACTTTTATATCAGATACACCCACACTGGAATGAACGTTAAAGTGAGATTAGTTGTGGTAGTAGTGTAAACAAGATGTCGTATTCGTCTTCGTTCCCACAGCTTTGCCTTGTTCGGTGCTTCCATTTAAATCGGCCCGGCTTCTTTCTCCCGATTCCGGCAAAAAAAAACCGACATGTCGGTCTCTCCATACCGGCGAAAAAAGCGGCCGGAATTTCTACCGGGAAGCGAATTCCGGCAAAAAATGGCCGCGATTTTGCTCGTGTGAACCAGCCTAACGCCTGCTGGTCTGGTGGTAGAGGTACTGGGTGGGAAAGGGTTGTCTTATAGTTATTTCCTTGACGCTGCAGTGAGTGGCTTGGTGGGTGTTCCTACTGTCCAACACATAATTCTACTGTATCATCTGTCCCTCACCACAGTCTTGAGGAGTAAAATAATAATGATGACGATATCTTCTTTTTCCGCAGACGTGGCAGTGAGAAGCAGTGTGGCAGTGTCGCTACCCTCGTCTCAGCTGCTGTCGGGAATAAGTAAGAGGCTGGAGTTCGTGAGTGTGTCAGAGTCCCACTACGACCACACTCACCACACCCACCACCACCACGAGGATGCACCCGACCCCCACCTGGCCCCCACCAACGCAAGCAGGGAGGTGTTTCTGGGCGCTACGGCAACACTGGACTGTACCGTGTATGACCTCACTAACCAGAGTGTAAGTGTAATCTACCCCAGTTGCTCTGCCATAACGAAGATCCCAAACCCTTTTATCTGTTCTATTTATGCCACCAGGATCCGTACTCTCGTCTGGTAAGGAAGCTCCCTAACCCCTTTTCCTAAGCGATTTATTTTCCTTTTTACACCTTACTTTCCTCTCCTGTGTTACATAAATCCTTCCAATATTACCATACTCACCATAAATAACATACAGATTAGTATTAGCTTGTCGTCTCCAAAAATAAATCGCCAAGGAAGAAGTGCTACGGAGCTTCCTGAACCGATGAGAAGACGAACCCGGGACACACCGCAGCCCCATCAGCTCAACGAGGGAGGTGTTATTCGGAGCTACCGTAAGTCCCTGACCCCTGGCAGCTCAGGTCAGGGCAGAAGCAATGCAGTGCGGGGGTAGGCTATCTCTGTTTACTACCATCCTATCTCTCTCTCTCTCTCTCTCTCTCTCTCTCTCTCTCTCTCACACACACACACACACACACACACACACACACACACACACACAGTTACAAGTCGTGTCATGTTCGTTCACAGCTGTTATCATTTTTTACACACACACACACACACACACACACACACACACACACACACACAGTTGTCTCTCTCTCTCTCTCTCTCTCTCACACACACACACACACACACACACACACACACACACACACACACACAGTTACAAGTCGTGTCATGGGCGTTCGCAGCTGTTATCATTTTTTACACACACACACACACACAGTTGTCTCTCTCTCTCTCTCTCTCTCTCTCTCTCTCTCTCTCTCTCTCTCTCTCTCTCTCTCTCTATCTCTCTCTTTCTCTCTCTCTCTCTCTCTCTCTCTCTCGCCGGTGTCACGACCGATACTCACAGACGGATTAATTTTGTACCAAGGTCGTATCCCAATTTCCTGAGAGAGAGAGAGAGAGAGAGAGGGGGAGGCGAGGGAAGTATTCATGAACGATCTTAACCGATATTTACCATGAGGGCATCCGCAGCACAGGAATATTCTTGCCAGTATTTTCCTTTGTCGTATTTTAAGCAATGGTGAAGATCTGGCGCGTGTGACAGAGCCCGTTTATAAATCTTTATCTATTTTGCATCTATCTATATTTGCATCTATGTATTTTCGCCACTATTTATATTTGCATCTATCTATATTTGCATCTATTTATTTTTGCATCTATCTATATAACGGTATGATTTATATGGAGTGAGAAATAATCCCTTACTGAGAGCCGACAGAAATTGTTAAAGAAATAAAGACAGAGAGAAAGAAAGACACAAAGACAGAAGAAAGAAAAAAAGAAAGAAAGAACTGACCAAAAGGAAGTCAAATTCTACAAAGTTAAATTCTGTAAAGTCAAATTCTATACAGCCAAAACCTAAAAAGCTAAATTCTATCAAGTCAATTTCTACGGAGCCAAATTCTACACAGCCAAATTCTACACAGCCAAATTCTACACAGCCAAATTCTACACAGCCAAATTCTACACAGCCAAATTCTATAAAGTCAAATTCTACACAGCCAAATTCTATACAGCCAAATTCTACACAGCCAAATTCTATACAGCCAAATTCTATACAGCCAAATCCATAAAAGCTAAATTCTATACAGCCAAATTCAATAAAGCTAGCTACTATAAAGTCAAATTCAAGTCCCGATAATTCCAACATGCTGGGACACATTGCATTTACAAGAGTGGGGGAGAGAGACAGTGGTAAGAAGGGCCTGGGGTGTGAGACAGGGTAAGGTGCGTGTGTAGGCGGGTGTGTAGTGAAGAAGACGGGAGGGATGCGTGTGTAGGTGTGTGTAGGGAAGGAGAGGGGAAGCGATGTGTGTGTAGTGAAGAAGAGGGGAATGGGTGCATGTGTAGGTGTGTGTAAAGAGGGGAAGGGGTGCGAGTATGTGTGTGTAGTGAGGGGAAGGGGTGCGTGTGTAGGTGTGTGTAGTGAGGGGAAGGGGTGAGTGTGTAGGTGTGTTGTGAAGGAGAGGGGAAGGGGTGCGTGTGTAGGTGTATGTAGGGAAGGAGAGGGGAAGGGATGTGTGTGTAGTGAACAAGAGGGGAAAGGGTGTGTGTGTTGGTGTGTGTAGTGAAGGAGAGGGGAAGGGGTGGGTTTGTAGGTGTGTGTGTGTGTGTGTGTGTGTGTGTGTGTGTGTGTGTGTGTGTGTGTGTGTGTGTGTGTAGTGAGGGGAAGGAGTGCGTGTGTAGGTGTGTGTGTGTGTAGTGAAGGAGAGGGGAAGGTGTGTATAGTGAAGGAGAGGGGAAGGTGTGTGTAGTGAGGAGAAGGGGTGAGTGTGTAGCTGTGTGTAGAGGAGGAGAGGGGAATGGAATGCAGGAGGAGATGAGAGTTGTAATGGAAGCAGCAGGGACCAGAAGGAGGGCATATAGGAAGCGATTAGATGACAGAGAGGTGAGGTGGCGTGAATGGAGGGTGAGAGAATTACTATGTTCACTTTAATTATACTCTCTTTTAAATATAACTTGGCCTAAAATTGCCATCTCTCTATCTTTAGTGAGAAGTAATAACAACAGTCAAACAGCAGAATACTAGTCACGAAGAAGTGCTGCTAATCACAAAGAAGTGCTGTGGGGAGGATACAGAAGCGACTGTCTTCTACAACTACTTCTACAAACACAACACAGCCTAAGAAGTCATCTCCCAATCTTCACTGCCGAATTCTAGTGATGGATAAACAGTAGAATATGATGTTAGTCACGAAGAAGTGCTGTTGAGAGGTGAAAAAAATACGTTAGCTGGATCTAAAGCTGTCCCAACCGTGTGAAAGTTAATGGCACTAGTTATGTATTTTCTTTTTTCTGGAATGGACAACTTTTTACGCGCTTTCAAAATGTCGTTCTTTCCATTTATTATTCTGACATTACCTTATATTTATTTATTTATGTATTTATTTATTTATTTATTGCCTATTATTAACATTCAGGGCAGTGAAACGGCGGGGGACAGGGCGACATGGAGGCGATTTGTTTGTGACCACCCCTTACGGGATTAAGGCGCCTGGCAATAGATAGATAGATTACCATTCGGGCTCCTATGACTCACGCAGCTGACTAAAATGATTTGGCGCTGGATGAAATATAATGCTAAAAATGAAGCCAATTTGATGGATGAAATATAATGCTAAAAAATGAGCAAGTATGAGAGACTTAATGGTAAAAGTTAACACTCTCAGGTAACTATGACTCGCTGTCAACTGAGCATTATTGTCCAGCGTTATATGGAACCAAGCGAGAAGCGACTACGATGAATTAATTACTGAGGAGGGCAGACAAGGAACGATAAAATAGCAAGGGGGAGTGAAGACGAGTTAGGAAAGAATGGCCGCCGTCGAGGGAAAACAGGAAGAGGAATGACTAAACAGCAAGGGAAGTGAGGAGAAAGGAAGAGGAATGATTAGACAGCAAGGGAGGTGAGGAGACAGGAAGAGGAATGATTAGACGGCAAGGGAGGTGAGGAGACAGGAAGAGGAATGATTAGACAGCAAGGGTAGTGAGGAGACAGGAAGAGGAATGATTAGACAGCAAGGGAGGTGAGGAGACAGGAAGAGGAATGACTAAACAGCAAGGGTAGTGAGGAGACAGGAAGAGGAATGATTAGACAGCAAGGGAGGTGAGGAGACAGGAAGAGGGATGATTAGACAGCAAGGGAGGTGAGGAGACAGGAAGAGGAATGATTAGACAGCAAGGGAGGTGAGGAGACAGGAAGAGGAATGATTAGACAGCAAGGGAGGTGAGGAGACAGGAAGAGGAATGATTAGACAGCAAGGGTAGTGAGGAGACAGGAAGGTACCGAGAGACAGATAAATAGACAGACTGACAGACAGCTAGATAGACACATAAGGATAGATATTAACTCTCGGGCTCCTGTTACTTCCCCTCAGTTAGATACACACTCGTCACTAGGGAAGATGGGGGAATGAAAGTATTAAAACTGCGAGGAGAAAAACATATAAGTACGAGAAATATTTAGGGGACAAAGACGGACAAAATATTACTTGGTACTTAAAACACCCTCTTTAATAATGCTAAGTGGTATCTCATACTTATATAGAGCCTTCACCCGCTCACACCTCAGAAAGCCAGGCCAGACGACAAACGCTGCGGAAGTTAATGTTAAGAGTGTCAGGCAGTTCTCCATGAACCCTCTTGTGGGCGCCCGAGGGAAAGGTGGCCAGTGTTGGGAATAATTCTAATATCTTCAGTTCGGCAACGTAATTCTTCTTCCTACTTTTTTATTATTTATTTATATGAGACGCGGTGTGAATGGTGAAAGGGTTGAAGTCACAATGCCGCTTAAAAGCCCTAAGCGTTGGAGTGGATGAAAAAATTGGGATGGAAGGAGATCAGTGGCTGTGGTGGGCGTACAGGAGTGGGTGGGGTGGGCGAAGAGTGGGTCGGGAGTGTAGAGAGCAGTGGGAGGGGTGGGTGGAGTGGAGGAGGTTCGCTGGAGTTTACTGCTCACAGACTGCAACTAAGGGGCGAGTGAGGCTGGTCAACCTCGCCTTAAATGTGTAGAGTGAGCAGCCTATCCCCGGGTCCCTATGGTCTTGATGGAGACAAAAAGAAAAACAAAAATTAGAAGATGGATGGATGGATGGATGAATGAATGAATGAAGAGACATGGGCAAAGCAAGTGTGCGTGGTGAAGACATAAATCAAACCTATCTCCCCTAACAAGAGGAAAACAGCAAGAAAAGAAGAGCAAAACAGGAAGGAAGGAAGAGGAAGGAAAGAAGAGGAAAACAGCAGGGAAAGAAGAGGAAAACAGCAGGGAAAGCAGAGGAAAACAGCAGGGAAAGCAGAGGAAAACAGCAGGGAAAGCAGAGGAAAACAGCAGGGAAAGCAGAGGAAAACAGCAGGGAAAGCAGAGAGAGGAAAACAGCAGGAAAGCAGAGGAAAACAGAAGTGAGACCAGAGGAAAACAGAAGGGAAAGCAGAGGAAAACAGCAGGGAAAGCAGAGGAAAACAGCAGGAAAGCAGAGGAAAACAGCAGGGTATGCAGAGGAAAACAGCAGGGAAAGCAGAGGAAAACAGCAGGAAAGCAGAGGAAAACAGCAGGGAAAGCAGAGGAAAACAGCATGGAAAGCAGAGGAAAACAGCATGGAAAGCAGAGGAAAACAGCAGGGAAAGCAGAGGAAAACAGCAGGGAAAGCAGAGGAAAACAGCAGGGAAAGCAGAGGAAAACAGCAGGGAAAGCAGAGGAAAACAGCAT
The DNA here is from genome assembly GCF_032717465.1 of Coenobita brevimanus. Lineage (NCBI taxonomy): Eukaryota > Metazoa > Arthropoda > Malacostraca > Decapoda > Coenobitidae > Coenobita > Coenobita brevimanus. The sequence goes on from NW_027643456.1 coordinate 85,524, forward strand.
GTCAAAAGGAGAAAAGGGTCCAGAAAAGCGACGAAAGACAGCCAGGAAAATGGCAAAGAAAAAACACGACAAAAATAACAATAAATTTCAGCAACAAGGGAATAAAAACTCACTACTTCCATATACCTGGCCATCAAGCGACGCAGGTAAAATGGGTCGTTGTGGCGAAGGGGTTAATTTAAAAGGATAATTACTGCACAGGATGATGTACAAAATTAGGCGGATATGACACCAATTAACCTGGGAAATAAGGTAACATTCTGATTAGCTATGGCTATTCCGTAACACCTGTATATTGGCGACTTATTTTGGACACTACACCTCAGAGTCTTCGAGTATAAGGCGATATTCTAATTCGTTTTGGAGATTCCGTAAAACCTTTCTCATAGCGATTCATTCCGCACGTTATATCTAAGTATCTTGTGTGTTACTGATATAAACATTGTCCATATTTAAACGGTGTAAATATTATACTGGAGAAAGGTAATATGTAATAAGAATAAATCGGTCAGGAAGATGCACTACGAAGTCTCCCATGTCACCTACATTACGTGCCATCAGATCATACTGAAGACTCCTGTAATGGTTTTTCTTAGTAAAATAAAACTAGGTTAAGACAGAGCAATGATCAAAGGTTTGTGAATCAGGGGAATTCTAAACTCTTCTTTCTTTTATCATCATCATCATCATCATCATCATCACCATCATCATCACTATCATCATCACCATCATCATCATCATCGTTATCATCATCATCATCATCATCCGGACCTCCTTTCCCACCCTAAGGAAGGGTAATAATAATAATAATAAAAATACTGCTACTACTACTGCGACAAATAACAATACTTATCATCATCATCATCATCATCATCATCATCATTATCATCACCATCATCACTTGCTTTACGACACACTTGTTGTTCAGTAACCACAGTGTCTCTGGCCTTGGCCACTGGCAAACAACCGCCCCTGCTGGCCCGTCCTGCTCTGTGAACCGATGTTCCCTTGACGGTAGACTACCCCTCACCCAGCAAGGTGCGGGGAAGAGAGTGGAGGTTTGGTTCTTGGATGGATATTGCATTTGCGTCCTTATAATAAATGGCCTCCATGTCACCCTGTCCCTCTGCCATTTCATTGCCCTGCTCCCAGATCACACAGCCTTCTGCAGTTAAACTTGTTAGTTCATAGTGCTGTGTTCTGTCAGTGTCATATTCTGTGTTTATGTGCTTTTTTCTGCCAACCTTCTTCTGTCATGTTCTTTATGTGCTTTGTTCTGCCAGTCTGTGCTTGTGTCTGCCTCCTTCTTCTGTTATGTTCTTTATGTGCTGTGTTCTGCCAGTCTGTGTTTTTGTCTGCCAACCTTCTTCAGTTATCCTCTGTTATGTTCTTCTCTTGACTCAGTGCTTAGCCAGTTTTTTAACTCATGGCTGGTGCTCTGTTCAGTTAAGGCAGCTCCCTAACACCTCTTCCCAAGCAATTTATTTTTATTTTATTTTTTTTAATAACAGAACAGAGGAAGGAAAAACGAATAAAAAAAAATAATCCATACACCAGATTACTGGTGTCCTCCATTCATAAAATGTCTGTAACAGTTGGACCTGAACAGCTGTGGGTTGAAGTTTGGAGGGAAACAACTCTGGGGAAGTGAGTTCCAGAGAGATGCAGTTCAGGGTATGAAAGAATTCTGATAGGCCGAAGTTCTGCAATATGGCTGAGTGACATTCCAGTCATGAGTGCTACCAGATGCTTATTACCCCTTGAATTATTTAAATAATTCAAATATCACCATACCCTTCCTAAAAAATTGTACAAAATCCTATTACCCCGCTGTATCCAAAAATAACTAGCTAAGGGCTAGGGAGCTTGCTTAATTGATGAGAATACAAGCCATGTGTACAGTAGCATGGCTCACCTTAGTTTGGGGATTCCTTTAGAAAAAGGATGGCATCATTATTTTGAATTGAGTGATTAAATCCTTCAGCATTTAGCTTCATGTATTGTTTTCACTTCACTCAGCTAGATATGAACTCAGGGGACTGGTGGTCAGCATCCCCTGAAAGGAGGATGGTGATCTGCCGCCAATATGCTCCTGTAGACAAGAAAGCAGGGAAGGGATAATAGATCAGGTAAATGAGAGAGCCTTGGTTAGTAGTGGGCAGTGGTGTTTAGCACAGGAGGCAGTCCAGCACCTGAGGCCCAGTGATGGGTTTTGCTGACCTTACACAACTCTTGTCTTTCTCTTACTGATGTGTGAACGGTGGCAGTTTGTGACCATAAACAGGAGAACGTTGATATATGTTGAAATAAACTGGTAAGGAAAGGTGCTTGGGTGTCTCCCCAACCAGTGGGAATATGACTAACACTTTTACTTAGTCACACTTGTGTAGGAGCTGCATAGTGGTGGTGGTGGTGGTGGTGGTGGTGGTGGTGGTGGTGATGATGATGATGATTTTTTTTTTTTTTTAATGCGAGGAAGAAGGAACCAAAGGCCATGAGCCCGCAGTAACAGTTCCCTCCAAGAGAAAAACAAAATACAATAGAGAGACAAATTCAAGATCCGATCATTTTGAGATGCCTGGACACACTACGTTTGAAAGACTGGAGATCATAGGCAGGAGGAAATACAGACAGAGGGAGACAGTTCCAGAGCTGACCTGTTGCATAAATGAAAGACTGGGAGTAACGGTTAACTCTTGCATTAGAGAGTTGGACAGAAAAGGGATGAGAGTTTGCTGCCAGACGGGTGCTACGCGCCCGTCGTAGAGGTGGAGGAATGCAAGCAGACAGTTCAGAGGAGCAGTGACCATTAAAGTAGCGATAGAAAAGAGATAAAGATGCAACAGTGCGGCGAAGAGACAGAGGTTGAAGGGAGTCAGTAAGAGGAGGAGAGTTAATGAGACGAAAAGCCTTTGACTCCACCCTATTGAGAAGAGCTGTATGTGGGGAGCCTCCCCACACATGAGAGTTGTACTCCACACAGGGGCGGATAAAACCCCTGTATAGAGTCAACAATTGTGCAGGGGTAAAGAAAGAGCGGAGTCGTCTTAGCACACCCAATCTCTTGGAAGCAGATTTTACAAGAGATGTAATATGATCTTTCCAAGATAAGTCCCGAGTAAATGAAACCCCAAGCATGTTCAAGGATGATGCAGGATTAATCTGAATATTATTAAACATTAGTGGGTATACCTGTGGAAGATTTTGTCGGGTTGATAGGTGTAAGAACTGAGTCTTAGATGCATTAAAGACAACCATATTATTTTTACCCCAGTCAGAGATATGAGCCAAGTCAGACATTAGGTGTGCCATAGCCTCATCCCTTGTTTCTTGAAGTAACTGTTGAGATGGGCGTTGCGGGAACCGAATGGAAAGATGAAGGGTGGAGTCATCAGCGTATGAGTGGATAGGGTTAGATGTACAGCTTAGAAGATCATTGATGAATAAAAGGAAGAGAGTTGGTGATAGGACAGAGCCCTGAGGAACACCACTGTTGATAGATCTAGGAGAAGAACGATGGCCGTCTACGACAGCGGCTATAGAACGACCAGAAAGGAAGCTAGCGATGAAGGCACAGATAGAAGGATAGAAACCGTAGGAGGGCAGTTTGGAAATTAAAGATTTATGCCAGACTCGATCGAAAGCCTTTGAGATGTCAAGTGCAATGGCAAAGCTTTCGCCAAAGTCCCGAAAGGAGGATGACCAGGAGTCTGAAAGGTAGGTGAGAAGATCGCCAGTGGAGCGTCCCTGACGGAACCCATACTGACGATCGGAAAGAAGGTTGTGATAGGAAAGATGCCTTAAAATTTTTCTATTAAGAATTGACTTGAAAACTTTTGAAATACAGGACGTTAAAGCAATTGGACGATAGTTGGAGGGTTGGGAGTGGTCACCCTTCTTTGGGACTGGCTGAATGAGAGCAAACTTCCAGCAAGAAGGAAAGGTACAAGTTGACAGACAAAGGCGAAATAGTTTGCCTAGGCAGGGTGTAAGTACAGAAGCACAGTTTTTGAGAACAACAGGAGGGACTCCATCAGGCCCATATGCCTTGTTAGTACTGAGGCCAGTAATGGCAGAAAATACATCAACTGAAGAAATCTTAATGTCAGCCATGAGGAAGTCAGAGGGGGGAAGTGATGGAGGAACAGCACCGGAATCGTCTAAGGTGGAATTGGAGGAGAAAGTCTGTGCGAAGAGATCTGCTTTATCAGTAGAAGAAATAGCTACAGAACCATCAGAGTAGAAAAGAGGAGGGAAGGATGATGAGGTAAAGTTGTTAGAAAGATTTTTGGCAAGGTGCCAGAAGGAGCGAGAAGAATTCGAGTTGGAGAGTTGAGAGCATTTAGTATGGATGAAATTATTTTTAGTAGAGCGAAGAACAGACTTAGCACGATTCCGGGCAGAAACGCAAAGATTATGTGATTCAGGGGTGGGTTGGCTCCGGTACCTTTTGTAGGCCCTCTCCTTGTTGCGGACA
>NW_027643456.1:97500-100659 GCF_032717465.1 Coenobita brevimanus
AAGTTAGCAGGGGAGTGAAAGATAAACATGGTAGATTACTAGTGGAGAAAGGGAGAGAAAAAGTGAGCCAGATGGAGAGAACACTTTAAGGAATTGTTGAACGTAGAGGATGGAGAAGTAATGTGAGTATAAGTGGCTGGGGAATGGCTGGGAGAAGGAGGGAGGTGAGAAGACAGGTAGAAATCAGTAGGATAGAGGTTGTGGAAGCTTAATGAAAGAAAGTTAAATCGAGGAAAGCCCCAGGAATTGATGGAGTGTGTGGTGAGATGCTGAAGCATGGGGGAGAGATAGTAGTAGAATGGATGTGGAAGATGTGCAGATTGGCCTGGGAGGAAGGTAGAGTCCCAGGAGGATTGGAAGTCAGGTAGTATATTATTCCCTTGTACAAAGGAAAAGGGGAAAAAGAAAGTGTGTGGTAATCATAGGGGCATTTGTCTTCTTAGTATAATAGAGAAGAGTGTATGGTAGGATACTTATAGACAGAGTTAGAGAAAGAACAGAGAAATTAGTTGGAGAAGAACAGGGAGGCTTTAGGAAGGGAAGAGGTTGTGTAAGATGGATATTCATTCTTAGATCTTTAGTTGGAAAAGTTTCTAGAGAGAGGGAAAGAAGTTGTGTATGCGGCTTTCATGGATTTGGAGAAAGCATATGACAGGGTGGATAGACAAGGATTGTGGAAAGTGTTAAGAATATATGGAGTAGATGGGAAGTTGTTGAATGCCACTGTGAAGAGTATGTATGATGGTGCTAAGGCTGCAGTGCGTGTGGATGGTGAACTAAGTGAATTTTTCTCTTTGAAAGTTGGTTTTGAAACAGGGATGTGTCATGTCTCCATGGTTGTTCAATCTGTACATGGATGGGGTAATAAAAGAGGTACAAGGTAGGAGTAGAGTGTGGATGTTGGAGTGGCCCTGGTGAGAGAGGGATAGTGTTTGGAAACTCTCTGTACTGTTGTTTGCAGATGATACTGTGTTGTTGAGTGAAGATGAAGGGGAGCTGCAAGGCTTGGTGGATGAGTTTGAGAGAGTGTGTAAGAAAAAGTGGAACCTAAAGGTGAATGTAGGGAAGAGTAAAGTGATGGTCTTTGAGAGAGGTGAAGTCAGTGAATGTATAGCGAGGATTGGATGGTGAGGAATTGGAAAATGTGAGTACGTTTAAGTATTTGGGTAGTGTGATGAGTAAGGATGGAGGTTTGGAGGGTGAAGTGCTTGAAAAGGGTACAGCTTGGGGAAGAAAGGTTGCTGGTTCCTTGAAAGCAGTGATAAGAAACAGGAGAGTGAGCATGGAAGTAAAAAAGTTACTACATGACACTGGTATTGTGATACCAACTCTAACGTACGGAAGTGAAGCTTGGACGTTGTTGGAAGGACACAAGTCAAAGAGTGAGAGCAGTGGAAATGAGTTATTTAAGAGGAGCTTGTGGAGTCACGTGGAGAGACAGGCTGACGAATGAGGATATAAAAAGGAAGGAGGCGTTGGGGTGTTGATGTGGATGTGATAGGAAGCGTTGTGAGGAACACACTGAGGGTGGTTTGGCCATGTGGAGAGGATGGAGGGTGAAAGACTGACGAAGAGAGTGTATGTGAGTGAGGTGGAGGGGTGGAAAGAGGGAGGGGAGACCGAGGATGAGAGGGAGGGAGGAGCTGGAAAGGTATATGAGAGAGAGGGGGGTGTGAGTTGGGAGCAGAGGGGTGTGTGAGTGAAATGGCGGGGGACATGGCGACTTGGAGGCGATTTGTTTGTGGCCACCCCAAACGGGATTGAGGCGTCTGGCAATAGATAGATAGATAGATGATGATGATACAAATGATAATAATAATAATAATAATAATAATAATAATAATAATAATGATCATGATGATGATACAAATGATAATAATAATAATAATAATAATAATAATAATAATGATGATGATGATACAAATGATAATAATAATAATAATAATGATGATGATGATGATACAAATGATAATAATAATAATAATAATAATAATAATAATAATAATAATAATAATGATGATGATACAAATGATAATAATAATAATAATAATAATAATAATAATAATAATGATGATGATACAAATGATAATAATAATAATAATAATAATAATAATAATGATAATAATAATAATAATAATAATAATAATAATAATAAAAATCGAACCAACGAGCCTAAGGAAAAGAACTAAAAAAGGAAGGCTCTCCCCCCACCCACCACACCCACCCAGGAAAAAGAAAAAGACAGGAAAAAGACAGGGAAAAAGATAGGAAAAAGACAGTTTGGAGAAAGATAGGAAAAAGATAGGAAAGAGACAGGAAAAATATAGGAGAAAGACCCAGGAGAAAGATAGGAAAAAAGATAGGAAAAAGACAGGGAAAAAGCATAGGAGAAAGATAGGAAAAAGACAGGACTAGGAAAAAGACAGCTCGAAAAAGATAGGAAAAAAGACAGGAAAAAGATAGAGGAGAAAGACAGCGCTCGAAAGACAGGGAGAAAGATGGGAAAAAGCACAGGGAGAAAGATAGGAGAAAGATAGGAAAAAGACAGGAAAAAGATATGGGGAGAAAGACAGGAGAAAGATAGGAAAAAAGACAGGAAAAAGATAGGGAAAAAGCATTGGAGTCGAAAGACAGGAGAAAGATAGGAGAAAGACAGGAAAAAAAGATAGGAAAAAAGACAGGAGAAAGGAAAAAAGTTAGGAGGAAAAGACAGGGGAGGAGAAGAGATAGGAGAAAGACAGGAAAAAGACAGGAAAAAGACAGGGAGAAAGACAGGAAAAAGATAGGAAAAAGACCTCTAGGAAAAAAGATAGGAAAAAAGACAGAGGAGAAAGACAGGAGAAAGACAGGAAAAAAGATAGGAAAAAGATAGGGAAAAAGACAGGAAAAAAGACAAGGAGAAGAAAGACAGGGGAAAAAAGACAGGGAAAAAGATAGGAAAAAAGATAGGGAAAAAAGACAGGAAAAAATATAGGAAAAAGACAGGAAAAAGACAGGAGAAAGAAAGACAGGGAAAAAGATAGGAAAAAAAGACAGGAAAAAGACAGGAGAAAGACAGGAAAAAAGATAGAGGAAAAAGACAGGGAGAAAGACAGGAAAAAGATAGGAGAAAGATAGGAAAAACAGAGGAAAATGACAGGGAAAAATACACAGACAGGA
>NW_027643457.1:0-52396 GCF_032717465.1 Coenobita brevimanus
ATATGCCTTTTTAGATTATCAGTGGCAGCTGAATGTCTCCATAGTTTCTCTACTAAGAGTGATTTTCGCATTTATGATTAAAAAAATAAAAAAGTCGCCCGCTAAAGGGTTGATAATCCCCAAAAAAAGTCTACTGTGCAGTAGTGATCTACAATAAGATGTAAAATATAAAATATTCAAAAAACCAACTTTATTGATAACCTAATATAGCCACTTGCCAGCTAAAGGATGCGAAATATTAATTGTCTATAGTAAGATGCGGTTTTTCACCTGTATGTGTCCTGAGATGATATTTCATTGAATACTTGTTCAAGAATGGTTTAGCACAGTAGTGGCAGTAGTCCAATTCTTTACCCAAATGGATACTCTTCTTATGAATTTTGAATGAAGATCCAGTATTGAAGAGAAAACCGCATTCATCACAGAGGTGGAGATTTCTTGTATTGTGATATGTTTTCCGATAAAACCTTGTCATAGGAGGCAAATGATTTTCTCTCATTTTTTTGGTGATATTTTAGATTTTTTCTTATTTTGAAACATTTATCACAATGGTCACATTTATATATGATTTTTTAAAACCTAAATTGTATGGTTCGTTTGTTTCTTTACTATATACCTCCTCTCTTCCCACCCTTAGGTGAAAAGTTGTATGAATACATTCATCTTGGTAAAGTCTGGCCTTTCGACCTCGTCTCCTCTCCGTTTACTCTTGAATTGGAAAGATCTCCGATCGCACAGCTGGGAAACCTTGACGGCCATCTGAGAGACGACCAGACTGACATTCTTTGAGTCTAAGAGAATCTTATCCATAACATTCTTATATCGTTTTGTCTTCGACCCTATAGAAAGGGTATTATTTTAGATATTTAAAAATAAATAGTATATATATATTTTTTTATTTTTAAAGGATAAAATATAATGGAGGAATCTGATATAGAATTACTTGTTCCCTCTATTACAGAAAAAGAGGGTGTGATATAGATATAGAATCATTTATTCCCTCTATTTTAAACCATGAAGAATATTTTGATAATATAGATTGTGAAGATAATTTCGATGATATAGAATCCTTGATTTCATCTATTGAACCCTTACCTATATATAGGTCTGTAACTCCAGTTTGGGAAATGGACAAAGAAATTAAGATGATGGAAATTTTTCAGATAAATGATAGAAATATATGTTTCTCACCCTTCTCTATAAAACATCTTTTTATTTTTCTTTGGAAATTAAACGCTAAAGATTTTAGATCTATATCTGAATATTTGCCTCCATTTAAAGAATTATATGAAGGGATAAAAATTGTTGTTTTTTTTGCTAAAGACTTAAAGATGAATGATATTTATTGGTCAGAATTAATAAAGTTGAAGGATATATTAATAAAACGATTTAAGCGAGGATCTGAGATAAATATAAGAGTAGTGGTAGAACAAACAACGAAAAAAAAATTTGAGTTAAATATAGCAACTTCAGTAAATGTTGCCATAGTTCCTTTTATAAGTTTTATTTTTGCACTTCACTGGGGTAGGAGCAGTGGTAAATTTCTTTTTGGGAAATAAATCAGAGAAAACCAAAAAAATATGCAAAGATGTTGTCAGGAAAAATTACTAAAATAGGAGTTGTAAAAAAAGTGAGGGTTATCGAAATAAAATTAACTAATGGTATTATAATAACATTGTTTACAATTTGGTCGTTTAAAAATAAACCATTATTCGGTTTACGAGATAAAAAATATACTATGGAAGATCTTAATCAACTAAAAGATATAGTCTTTGGTGAAAATTTATTAACTGACTATGAAATCAAAGAATGTGAGTATCAAAGCATTGTTCAGCTTCCTGAGTTTAATATCTGTAGTTCACATTGCTTAAATACACCTTATCATTTAAGGGAAAAAGATTTTATGTCTAGTTATGTTGATGAAGGAGTTATAATCTTAAATAAAATTTATTCAATAAATAAAATTAAATTGATACCAAAGTCAACTATCAATGTCTATGAAAATGTAAGAGTATATACTATTAATGAACCTTTCATTATATCAATTAAAAATGATGATACTCTGATCTTTGTAGCTGAAATAACAGAACCTTTATGGACAAATCCTGAAAATGTCATAGGTTAGATAGGTGGGCTGAAATTGATTTTCACCTCAGAGTTATATACAACTATCCAGTCGCCTCTGTCTTAGTTGCATAATGTAGTTTCTTTTTATACAATAAAAATATTGAACAAAAAAGTTGGTTTTTAAATATTTTTTAGTCTACATCTTACTATAGACAATTAATATTTCTCATAGAATGTCACCTCTCTTTTCGAAAAGAGATGTCTGGCTATCTTTCGGATGACCGCCAAGGCTTCTCAGCTATGCAGTGCGATGATAGAAGATCTGTCGTCGACGAATGGAACGCACCACAGATGCAAGGGACCTCTGAATATCGTAGGGTTTAAGAAAGATGATGAGGAAGGAGGAGGTGTACTACCTTCGGGGTCTACGTCGTTGCTCTGCCAAGAGTGATATTACCTACAACGACAAAGCCCCCCAGCACAGAAATATTCTCCAAACTTCTAGCTCAAGAACAACCGTGCATTTATGACAAAGGTGTAGTCGTCGTATATAACAGAGGCGTTAAAACAATACAAAAATGGGGAACAGGAGGGTATATAAACCCTTTTCCCCCCCCAACAAATATTAGAAAAGATGAAGAAAACTGAAACACATCGGTCGGAGTATAAGAGAGAAGAGGAGTCCCTATTAGAAAAAGAGAAGAAGAAGGACTTAAATAAATCCATTATTATAGAAGCTCTCAAGAATGATAAAGGGAATACATGCATCTCCTTTTTCACTTTCAACTATATCCTTGATACTGTATGGCTCTTAGATGAAGGGGTTGAAGCCATATCTAATTTTATGTTTCATTATTCTGAGTTATACAAGATTGGAAAGATAAATGTGGGTATATTTCTTGCTAAAGATTTGAAGATGAAAGAAAAATCTTATTTATCTAAGTTAAAGAAAGAGAAATATATATCAGTTGGTCGGTTTGAGCGAGGAGATGAGGAAAATCTAAGAGAATTAATAGAAGAGATGATGAAGGAGATTTTCGGTGGTAATTATCGGTTAGAATCATCCCCCTCATCAAATGTGGCATTAGTTGCCTGTATTGGTCTCAGTATAAATCTCCACTGGATGACGGAAATGGACGATGCTGGTTCTAAACCCTTTTGGGGTGTAGATGAAAAAAACCTCAAAGAAAGGCTAAGATGTTTTCAGGTACTCTTAATAAAATTGGGTCAAAAGATGGTATAAAATTTTTTGAAATAAATACACAAGATAATAGTGTTGTGACAGTATTTATATGTTCGAACAAAGAACCCTTCTTCACTGAACGAAATGAAGAATTTACTAGAGATGACCTAAACTATTTAAAAAGGATGGTCTTTGATAAAAATTTGTTAGAAAATTATGAAGTTAGGATATATGATGATTTTCATGAAATTTTGCTTCCAAAGGTTAAAATAAAGAAATCACATCGCTTGGATGTACCTTCTTATATGAGGAAAAATATTATGTCAAAATATATTGAAGGAGGTGTATATCTGAGAAAAATTTATTTGGAAAATAAATTTGAGATGGATGAAAAGGGAGTTAGTCTTGAAGCGATTGGTGAGGGTATTTATTGTGATGGGATTGTACCAACACTTATCGTAAATGAACCTTTTATTGTGTGTTTGAGAAATAAATATGGATTAATGTCAGTAGCTATAGTAACAGAACCCATTTGGGAATGAGATAATAAGAAATACTATAATATTTTATAGGATCTAAATTGATTAAATATTTTTATTGAAATATGGAAAGTTTTATTTTTAAATATAAAAATAAAGATTTAGTAATATCTATATTTTTATTTACTTTCTTTATACATTGAGGCCAGCAATCTCTATAAAAGACCCTCTTCACTCGACAGATAGTTACTCATCATGGATCTCACCGTTGGGAGAGATGAGGGATCTCAACCTTCCACTAAAATCATTCTAAAGAGAAAAAGAGAGATTTCTTTGAAAAAGAAAGAAAGAAAGAAAAAGAGGTTTTATATAGTGTCAACACAAGCTACCCCACAAGACACTAAGATAACTGAGGCCTCGACAGAGGATTCGGCTGTTGTATCAACGGAAGCCATTGGAGAGGTATCAGCTACCTCAGCAGGAGCAAAGAAGGATTCTACCCCACTAGATATTATTGAAGACCAAAATAAAATTGTGTCCACAGAAGCCACTGAAGAGGAATCGGTTGCATCAGAAGGAGCCGAGAAGGATTCTACTCTACCAAAGCTGATTGAAGAGAAACCGGTTGCAACAGAAGGAGCCGAGAAGGATTCTACTCCACCAAAACCGATTGAAGAGGAATCGATTGTGTCAACAGGACCCGAGAAGGTTTCTACACCATCAGATACTGAGATAATTGAAATAGATGTAAACCCCAATGATTTCCCATCAGCAGAAATTAAGATCTCATAAGATGTTGAAGAAGTTTTCCGTGGGAAATCTGCAGTGTTTTAAAAGGAATCTTCACCATTAACTGAGAAAAAAATAACAGTGAAGAGAATAAGAATGACAAGTCTATAGAAAAAAGATATTCATTAACCTTTTAGTGGACAACCAATCACCGACCAGATAGATAGATCAGCAAGGGTTGATGTTTTATATAACTTAGAATTTTTTATTTCTAATAAAAGGTAAAAAAATTTTTATTTTTTCCCATTTTCTAATGCTGTGCTGAAGTGTAGTTTAAAAAACTTACATCTATTCCTTATCATAATATCACTTTATTATTTTTTCTTATATAGTTTGTTTACAAACATTCACAGATCAGCATGTGAGAGGGTGTGTGGGGTGAAAAAAGGCATAAGGGGGTGCAAGGAATAGCATGGTGGAATGAAGAGGTGAGACAGCACTGAAGAAGACAATAACTCTAATCCTATGAATTAAAGTCTTTTGGCTGAATATTTTTATTGTGAAGAAAAAACAACCGTACAACCAGATAGTCACATATAACCCTGAGATAAAGAAAAATTTCAGTACTTGTTGATCTATCTATCTGGTTGGCGGTTGGTTGCCCACTAAAGGCTTACTAAGAAATATAGTAGGATGTGAGAGTTATCTCATTGTACTTTTCGAAGACATCAAATCTAAATTTATTTTTTTAATAGATATTTTTATTTTTCATTTCTATAATTCAAATCAATTATAATGGAAATTTTGGATTCAGATTATTTTACATTTGTTTTTTTTATTATTATATTAATAATAATTATTACAATTACAATTGCTGTCAACTACAAATATGATAATTCAATATAAATTTTCTTTTTATAGTATCTAACCCTTTAGCGGGCAGCCAACTGCCAACTGTTATATAAGACCATATGGTCATACGACTACACCTTTGTCATAAATGCACGGAGTAGTAGTAGTTAGTGTTGGATTGTTACAATAATATTTCAACCAAAATACCTCTTTCATTTGAACCTTAACTCCTCGGACTAGAGTGTATAAGGCTAAGTTAATTTTTTTTTTTACACCTTTAGAGTGAGTCTATTCTTTTTAATAATTTTTCGAGTTTCGGGATCCAGCTCTACAAAGAAAGCGATATTTGGGAGAGACACAATATAGTTCAGATTATTTTTATTTTCAACGACAGCCCACTAAATCATCCTCAGATTCAGAAAAAATATTTGGGAGAGACACAATATAGTTCAGATTATTTTTTTATTTTCAACGACAGCCCACTAAATCATATAAGGCTAAGTTAGATTCAGAAAAAATATTTGGGAGAGACACAATATAGTTCATGTAAAAATATCTTTTCAGAAAAAATATTTGGGAGAGACACAATATAGTTCAGATTATTTTTATTTTCAACTAATATAGAATGGAAACAATTAAAGCAACTGCACTTTAGATTCAGAAAAAATATTTTGGAGAGAGACAATATAGTTCAGAATTTGATTTATATTTCCCTGATGATCCTCAATGGAGTCTTCAGAAGCTTTATCGTCCAGCAAGTCCTTCAGGGACCCGATGTAAGAAGAGGCCGATCTAAAGATAGCTTTCTGAATCTTTCTTGGCGTATTTATAGATGATGGCGAGAAACTCTCTTGTAGAGAATTATTTAAAAATATTGACAGCGAAAACTGGCCTTCTATGCTTTTAAAGTTTGTACATCGGCGGCAGAATACTATGTAGCCTTTTGAAGGCATGTTTTTCTGTCATATTAAATAGTTTTATTTTTTGGATACACTAGAAGAGCGCAACTTATTTATTCTCCAAAAATTTCAGAAAGTTTCCAAGTCTCTCTTTACTCCTGAAAGGTTATGGAACATAGCAAGACGACGATTCAGGTCAGCAATCTCGCCCTGTAGCTTCTCGCATCTTCTCTGTAGTTTGGCAACCTCCTCTCCATCACTTTTTTTTTTTGGTCACGTTTCCTTTCAGATCAAATACATTGTTACGTTTAATCCCCTGCTTTTTCTTCTTCGAGTTATCGAAAGTCATAGATGAGTGAACAGGAACAGCCCCTGCCACAGAAGAGGCCCGAGCTAGGTCCAAGCATAGCGGCCTAGCCCTTTTGTCAATTCTATCATATTTTTTATATAAATACCTTTTGGTCTCATATGGAATCCCCATTTTTTTTCAATGCTCTCGAGCTGACAGTACTTCTCAGTCACCTGTTGAAAAAAAAAACAATTTTAGTTTATTAAAAAATATATATATTTAAAAAAGCTACTCCTTTTAAAGTAGAACAAACTGGTTTGATTTTCAAATGTAAACTACCTATAGGGTTAAAAATATTTAAAAAGTTAGCCTTCTATGATTTAGAATTAACCAAGTGGCTATATCAAGTAAAAATCACTTTTTAATAAAAAAATAAAAACCTCACATATGTATACCATCTTCTTTTCCTAAACTCCTTAAGTCAAAGATAAAGGCTGTCCATAAAAATATATGAGAAGGACATGACCTAGGGATTACCTATTTTTTATTTTACCAACTACTACTTTTTGTCCAATCGGTGGAGCCTTTTGGATAGAAACTATAATACGGCAGAATATCTTATAAAATTGCTCAAAAACTCTTTCTAGCGGCACCGTCCACCACTCTAGTCCGAGGAGTTAAAGTTAATATAGAATGGAAACGTTTAAGAGGTTTGTAATAACAACAAAAAACAATCAAACACTAACTACTACCATTACTCCGTGCATTTATAACCAGATGGTCGTATATAAAAAGGCAATTGCTGTACCTTTTAACGTGTAAGTGGCTATATAAGAATAAAATTGATTTTTGGCTATATATTTTTCTATGCAGTTGGCTGCCCACTAAAGGGTTATAATTAGCCTAACTTACTTATGGTGGATCCACTTCTCGTTATATAGTATCAATTGAAGTGAGGTATGCAACAAAAATTCCTCAGGGGGGTCTTATCCTCACAAATTGGCACCTTTACAGAGTCTCACTGTACCCATCCTTCTCTCCTTGTGACTACCCAAATACTGCTCATCACGCTCTCCCTTGGCCTCTGTTCTGCAACCAATCGCCAACCAGAGAGATCGTGCAAGGGTTGAAATTGGTTTTCATCTCAGGGGGTTGAGGGTACATCCATTTTGACTTATCTGATTTTCTTTATATAATGGTTTTTATTTTGAAGAGTAATAAGATTGAAAAAATGAAACATATATTACAAGATTCCATATAATTTTAAAGAATATGTCTTTGGAATGGGTAAAGAAAACAAAATAAAGACTGTCTAACTGACAATCTTTTTTGGTAAAAAAATAGATGGTCTGAGTAGCCCATGAAATCTAGAATATCCAACAGTTATTACTCTTCAAGATAAAACCATCTTTTCACAAAAAAATGTTAACTAAATATAGAATCTTGGAGGTCGAGGGTACTTCCATGGATCGTCATCCTCATCATCTAAACCAAACATGACAATATACCGAAAATCTAAAATTTAGTTAACATTTTTTTGTGAAAAGGAAACGGATTTTCAGTATTTTTGGAAGAACTTTGAAAGGAATTCCTTTTTTAATCAGTTAATATTTACCCATTCCAAAGACATATTCTTTATTGAAGAGTAATAACTGTTGGATATTCTAGATGGTAAAAATGAGAGATTTCTTGATGTGATAATTCTCTTGTACATGAATAATTTTTAAAAATATCTCTTTGGAATGGGTAAATATTAATTGACAGTGATTTTTAAACTTCCTATATTTCAATAATCAGAAATGAAATGTAGGTTTGTTTATTTTGTTTTCTTTCAATAAAAAATAGATGGTCTGAGCAGCCCATAAAATTGAGAAAACAAAAATACCAGTTTCCTTTTCCCAATCTGCCATAAAAAAATTGTTAATTAAATATGGAATCTTGTAATATATGTCAAATATTTCCATTGGATGTTTATCTGTTTTTTTTCAACAGGTGACTGAGAAGTACTGTCAGCTCGATAAATTAGCCCCTGACTGGTTTTGTGGTGTGATAGGCCCAAAAGGTATTTATGAGATAGGTAATCCTGTAAGATCATTTGTAGACCTTCTCGCCATCATCTATAAATACGCCAAAGCCCTTACCATAGAAGGGCTAGGCCGCTATGCTTGGACCTAGCTCGGGCCTCTTCTGTGGCAGGGGCTGTTCCTGTTCACTCATCTATGACTTTCGATAACTCGAAGAAGAAGAAAAAGCAGGGGATTAAACGTAACAATGTATCTGATCTGAAAGGAAACGTGACCAAAAAAAAAAAGTGATGGAGAGGAGGTTGAATTTGATCTGGCACTTTTTTTCATTGAGGTCAAAAAAGGGTTTCGTACTTCAATTTTCCATAACCTTTTCAGGAGTAAAGAGAGACTCCCTTTAACGGGCAGCCAACTGCCCTTTTCGCCTCAGTGTTAACATGACAGAAAAAACATGCCTTCAAAAGGCTACATAGTATTCTGCCGCCGAAAAATATTCAAAAACCAACTTTATTAATTTTAGATCGGCCTCTTCTTACATCGGGTCCCTGAAGGACTTGCTGGACGATAAAGCTTCTGAAGACTCCATTAATCATAGAAGGCTAACTTTTTTAAATATTTTTAACCCTATAGGTAGTTTACTCTAACTTAGCCTTATATGATTTAAGTGGGCTGTCGTTGAAAATAAAAAATAATCTGAAACCATAAATTAGCCCCGGGCATAAGTTCCTGGCTGGTTTTAAGTGGGCTGTCGTTGAAAATAAAAAAATAATCTGAACTATATTGTGTCTCTCCCAAATATTTTTTCTGAATCTAACTTAGCCTTATATGATTTAGTGGGCTGTCGTTGAAAATAAAAAAATAATCTGAACTATATTGTGTCTCTCCAAAATATTTTTTCTGAATCTAACTTAGCCTTATATGATTTAGTGGGCTGTCGTTGAAAATAAAAAAATAATCTGAACTATATTGTCTCTCTCCAAAATATTTTTTCTGAATCTAACTTAGCCTTATATGATTTAGTGGGCTGTCGTTGAAAATAAAAAAATAATCTGAACTATATTGTGTCTCTCCAAAATATTTTTTCTGAATCTAACTTAGCCTTATATGATTTAGTGGGCTGTCGTTGAAAATAAAAAATAATCTGAACTATATTTTCTCTCCCAAATATTTTTCTCTACAAGAGAGTTTCTCGCCATCATCTATAAAAAAATAATCTTTTTAAGACTCTCGCATGTTCCCAATTATAAGAAGGTCAACATTTTTGGAATTTAATCTGAACTATATTGTCTCTCTCCAAAATATTTCTAATCTTAACGCTTCAAAATAGGAGTAATGGGTCTCATCTATTTTAATAAAAAAATAATCTTTCGTGTCTTTTAGAGTATCTTTTTTTTGCTTTCCCTCCCGTGTGTTATATGATTTAGTGGGCTGTCGTTGAAAATAAAAAATAATCTGAACTATATTGTCTCTCTCCAAAATATTTTTTCTGAATCTAACTTAGCCTTATATGATTTAGTGGGCTGTCGTTGAAAATAAAAAAATAATCTGAGAAAGTCTTCTTACCGTATTTACAAGCAAAGGCTTTGATTTAGTGGGCTGTCGTTGAAAATAAAAAAATAATCTGAAATATTATAGATACCACGACGTCGATAATACTTTTTCTTCCGAGAAGAAGAAAAAGAGAAACGACGGGACTGCGGCGCCATCGATTCCCACCCCGTCGTCAACTTTGGATTTCTGAATCTAACTTAGCCTTATATGATTTAGTGGGCTGTCGTTGAAAATAAAAAAATAATCTGGCAGAAAGAATATCGCTTTCTTTGTAGAGTTATATGATTTAGTGGGCTGTCGTTGAAAATAAAAAATAATCCTGCGACTAGGGGATGATTAAGTTGAAAAAACGAGTCGACTCTTGGCTAACCGGAGAATACAAGCGAGTCAACGAATAATAAGAAAGATGAGGAGGGAAGAAGAAGGAGGTGTACCTTCGGGGTCTACGTCGTTGCTCCTTAGCCTTATATGATTTAGTGGGCTGTCGTTGAAAATAAAAAATAATCTGAACTATATTGTCTCTCTCCCAAAATATTGACAAAGTCCCCCAGCACAGAAACATTCTCTAAACTTCCAGTTCCATCCACTTAGCCTTATATGATTTAGTGGGCTGTCGTTGAATAAAAAAATAATCTGAACTATATTGTCTCTCTCCAAAATATTTTTTCTGAATCTAACTTAGCCTTATATGATTTAGTGGGCTGTCGTTGAAAATAAAAAATAATCTGAATGTCCAATCGGTGGAGACTGTAATGCGGCAGCCAATATTGCTCAAAAACTCTTTCTAGTGACGGCACCGTCCACCACCACTCTAGTCCGAGGAGTTCTAACTTAGCCTTATATGATTTAGTGGGCTGTCGTTGAAAATAAAAAATAATCTAACAATCCAACACTAACTACTACTACTTGATTTAGTGGGCTGTCGTTGAAAATAAAAATAATCTGAACTAATAACACTGAGGCGAATTGCTGACCTATCTGGTTGGCAGTTGGCTGCCCGCTAAAGGGTTAGATACTATAAAAAGAAAATGCCTTATATGATTTAGTGGGCTGTCGTTGAAAATAAAAAAATAATCTGAACTATATTGTCAGTAAGCCTTTAGTGGGCAACCAACCGCCAACCAGATACTTAGCCTTATATGATTTAGTGGGCTGTCGTTGAAAATAAAAATAATCTGAACCTATCTGGTTGTACGGTTGTTTTTTCTTCATAACTTAGCCTTACTTCAGTGCTGTCTCACCTCTTCATTCCACCATGCTATTCCTTGCACCCCTTATGCCTTTTTTTCACCCCACACACCCTCTCACATGCTGAATAAAAAAATAATCTGAACTATAAATGGGAAAAAATAAAACTTTTTTACCTTTTATTTAGCCTTATATGATTTAGTGGGCTGTCGTTGAAAATAAAAAAATAATCTGAACTATATTGTGGTTGTCCACTAAAAGGTTAATGAATATCTTTTTTCTATAGACTTGTTTAGTGGGCTGTCGTTGAAAATAAAAAAATAATCTGAACTATATTGTCTCTCCAAAATTTTTTTTCTGAATCTAACAAAGCGTTATATGATTTAGTGGGCTTTAGTTGAATTTAAAAAAATAATCTGAGACACTATATAAAACCTCTTTTTCTTTCTTTCTTTCTTTTTTCTGAATCTAACTTAGCCTTATATGATTTAGTGGGCTGTCGTTGAAAATAAAAAATAATCTGAACTATATTGTCTCTCTCCAAAATATTTTTACTGAATCTCTAAAGGTGTAAAATTATGTTTAACTTAGCCTTATATGATTTAGTGGGCTGTCGTTGAAAATAAAAAAATAATCTGAACTATATTGTCTCTCTCCAAAATATTTTTTCTGAATCTAACTTAGCCTTATATGATTTAGTGGGCTGTCGTTGAAAATAAAAAAATAATCTGAACTATATTGTCTCTCTCCAAAATATTTTTTCTGAATCTAACTTAGCCTTATATGATTTAGTGGGCTTTCGTTGAGAATAAAAAAATAATCTGAACTATATTGTCTCTCTCCAAAAATATTTTTTCTGAATCTAACTTAGCCTTATATGATTTAGTGGGCTGTCGTTGAAAATAAAAAAATAATCTGAACAAATTTTTATCAAAGACCATCCTTTATGATTTTAGTGGGCTGTCGTTGAAAATAAAAAAATAATCTGAACTATATTGTAATATCACTCTTGGCAGAGCAACGACGTAGACCCCGAAGGTAGTACACCTCCTCCTTCCTCCTTAGCCTTATATGATTTAGTGGGCTGTCGTTGAAAATAAAAAAATAATCTGAACTATATTGTTTTAGCTGGCAAGTGGCTATATTAGGTTATCAAATAATCTGAACTGTCGTTGAAAATAAAAAAATAATCTGAACTATATTCTCTAAAGGTGTAAAAAAATTACTCTATGATTTAGTGGGATCGTTGAAAATAAAAATAATGATTTAGTGGGCTGTCGTTGAAAATAAAAAAATAATCTGAACTATATTGTCTCTCCCAAAATATTTTTTCGTCTCTCTCCAAAATATTTTTTTCTGAATCTCTAAAAAATTAACTTAGCCTTATATGATTTAGTGGGACTTAGCCTTATATGATTTAGTGGGCTGTCGTTGAAAATAAAAAATAATCTGAACTATATAAAAAAATAATCTGAACTATATTGTCTCTCCAAAATATTTTCTGAATCTCTAAAGGTGTAAAAAAAAATTATCTCTAAAGGTGTAAAAAAATTAACTTAGCCTTATATGATTTTCTGAATCTCTAAAAGGTGTAAAAAATTAACTTAGCCTTATATGATTTAGTGGGCTGTCGTTTAAAATAAAAAATAATCTGAACTATATTGTCTCTCTCCAAAATATTTTTTCTGAATCTCTAAAGGTGTAAAAAATTAACTTAGCCTTATATGATTTAGTGGGCTGTCGTTGAAAATAAAAAAATAATCTGAATATATTGTCTCTCTCCAAAATATTTTTTCTGAATCTCTAACTTAGCCTTATATGATTTAGTGGGCTTTCGTTGAAAATAAAAAAATATCTGAATCTCTAAAGGTGTAAAAAATTAACTTAGCCTTATATGATTTAGTGGGCTGTCGTTGAAAATAAAAAATAATCTGAACTATATTGTCTCTCTCCAAAATATTTTTTCTGAATCTCTAAAGGTGGTCTCTCTCCCAAATATTTTTTCTGAATCTCTAAAGGTGTAAAAAAAAAAATGATTTATTGGGCTGTCGTTGAAAATAAAAAAATAATCTGAACTATATTGTGTCTCTCCAAAATATTTTTTCTGAATCTCTAAAGGTGTAAAAAAATTAACTTAGCCTTATATGATTTAGTGGGCTGTCGTTGAAAATAAAAAAATAATCTGAACTATATTTTTTCTGAATTCTAAGTGTATTAACTTAGCCTTATATGATTTAGTGGGCTTTCGTTGAAAAGTCGTTGAAAATATGTTGTGTTACTCCAAAATATTTTTCTGAATCTCTCCCCCTAAAAAAAAAAATTAGTGGGCTGTCGTTGAATTCTAAAAAAATAATCTGAACTATACATTGTCTCTCTCATAGCCTTATATGATTTAGTGGGCTGTCGTTGAAAATAAAAATAATCTGAACTATATTGTACTATATTGTGTCTCTCCCAAAATATTTTTCTGAATCTCTAAAAAAAAATTAACTTAGCCTATATGATTTTATTGGGCTTATATGATTTAGTGGGCTGTCGTTGAAAATAAAAATAATCTGAACATAAAAAATAATCTGAACTATACATTGTCTCTCTCCAAAATATTTTTTTCTGAATCTCTAAAGGTGTAAAAAAAAAATTAACTTATGATTTAGTGGGCTGTCGTTGAAAATAAAAAAATAATCTGAACTATATTGTCTCTCTCCAAAATATTTTTTCTGAATCTCTGATGGTGTAAAAAAAATTAACTTAGCCTTATAAGAATTAGTGGGCTTTCGTTGAAATTAAAAAATAATCTGAATTATATGATTTTAGTGGGCTGTCGTTGAAAAGAAAATAAAAAAATAATCTGAACTATATTGTCTCTCTCCAAATATTTTTTCTGAATCTCTAAAGGTGTAAAAAAAAAATTAGCCTTATATGATTTAGTGGGCTGTCGTTGAAAATAAAAATAATCTGAACACTATATTGTGTCTCTCCCAAAATATTTTTTCTGAATCTCTTTAACTTAGCCTTATATGATTCTGAATCTCTAAAGGTGTAAAAAATTAACTTAGCCTTATATGATTTAGTGGGCTGTCGTTGAAAATAAAAATAATCTGAACTATATTGTCTCTCTCCAAAATATTTTTTCTGAATCTCTGTCTCTCTCCAAAATATTTTTCTGAATCTCTAAAGGTGTAAAAAAAAATTAACTTAGCCTTATATGATTTTATTGGGCTGTCGATTTAGTGGGCTCGTTGAAAATAAAAAATAATCTGAACTATATTGCTATATTGTGTTACTCCCAAAATATTTTTTCTGAATCCTCCCCCTTAAAAAAAAAACTCTAAAGGTGAATTAACTTAGCCTTATATGATTTAGTGGGCTGTCGTTGAAAATAAAAAAATAATCTGAACTATATTGTCTAAAGGTGTAAAAAAAAATTAACTTAGCCTTATATGATTTAGTGGGCTTTGTCGTTGAAAATCTCTAAAGGTGTAAAAATGAACTATATTGTGTCTCTCCCAAAATATTTTTCTGAATCTCTAAAGGTGTAAAAATTAATATAAAAAAATAATCTGAACTATATTGTCTCTCTCCAAAATATTTTTCTGAATCTCTAAAGGTGTAAAAAAAATTAACTTAGCCTTATTTTTTCTGAATCTAACTTAGCCTTATAAAGGTGTGAAAATAAAAAAATCTGAACTATATTGTCTCTTCCAAAATATTTTTCTGAATCTAACTTAGTTATATGATTTAGTGGGCTGTCGAACTATATTGTCTCTCTCCAAAATATTTTTTCTGAATCTCTAAAGGTGTAAAAAAAAAATTAACTTAGGAACTATATTGTCTCTCTCCAAAATATTAAATAATCTGTATATTGTCTCTCTCCAAAATATTTTTCTGAATCTAACTAACTTAGCCACTTAGCCTTATTGAATCAATTAACTTAGCCTTATATATAAAAAATAATCTATATTGTCTCTCCAAAATATTTTTTCTGAATCTCTAAAGGTGTAAAAAAATTAACTTAGCCTTATATGTCTGAATCTCTAAAGGTGTAAAAAATTAACTTAGCCTTATATGATTTAGTGGGCTGTCGTGAAAATAAAAAATAATCTGAACTATATTATCTCTCTCCCAAAAAAATAATCTGAACTATATTGTCTCTCTCCAAAATATTTTTTCTGAATCTCTAAAGGTGTAAAAAATTAACTTAGCCTTATATGATTTATTGGGCTGTCGTTGAAAATAAAAAATAATCTTTCTGAATCTAACTTAGCCTTATATGATTTTTCTGAATCTAACTTAGCCTTATATGATTTAGTGGGCTGTCGTTGAAAATAAAAAAAAACTGAAATACATTATCTCTCTCCAAAATATTTTTTCTGAATCTAACTTAGCCTTATATGATTTAGTGGGCTGTCGTTGAAAATAAAAAAATAATCTGAACTATATTGTCTCTCTCCAAAATATATAAAAAATAATCTGAACTATATTGTCTCTCTCCTAAATATTTTTCTGAAATAAAAAAATAATCTGAACATATGATTTTATTGGGCTTTGTTGAAAATAAACTTAGCCTTATATGATTTCAAAATATTTTTCTGAATCTCTAAAGGTGTAAAAAATTAATGAACTATATTGTCTCTCTCCAAAATATTTTTTCTGAATCTCTAAAGGTGTAAAAAAATTAACTTAGCCTTTCTGAATCTCTAAAGGTGTAAAAAAAATTAACTTAGCCATATGATTAGTGGGCTAAAAATAATCTGAACTATATTGTTCTGAATCTCTAAAGGTGTAAAAAATTAACTTAGCCTTATATGATTTAGTGGGCTGTCGTTGAAAATAAAAAATAATCTGAACTATATTGTCTCTCTCCCAAAATATTTTTTCTGAATCTCTTAAAAAAAAAGTCGTTGAACTATATTGTCTCTCTCCAAATATTTTTCTGAATCTTAGCCTTATATGATTTAGTGGGCTGTCGTTGAAAATAAAAAAATAATATGATTTAGTGGGCTGTCTGTTGAAAATAATCTGAATCTCTAAAGGTGTAAAAAAAATTAACTTAGCCTTTTCTGAATCTCTAAAGTAAAAATTAATTATATATGATTTAGTGGGCTAAAAAAATAATCTGAATCTCTAAAGGTGTAAAAAAATTAACTTAGCCTTATATGATTTAGCTTAGCCTTATATGATTTAGTGGGCTGTCGTTGAAAATAAAAAATAATCTGAACTATATTGTCCTCTCCAAAATATTTTCTGAATCTCTAAGATGTTACTTAGCCTTATATGGTTGAAAATAAAAAAATAATCTGAACTATATTGTCTCTCTCCAAAATATTTTTTCTGAATCTCTAACTTAGCCTTATATGATTTAGTGGGCTGTCGTTGAAAATAAAAATAATCTGAATCTCTCCCAAAATATTTTTTCTGAATCTCTAAAGGTGTAAAAAAAATTAACTTAGCCTTATCTTAGCCTTATATGATTTAGTGGGCTGTCGTTGAAAATAAAAAAATAATCTGAACTATATTGTCTCTCACCAAAAAATTTTTCCAAAATATTTTTTTCTGAATCTCTAAAGGTGTAAAAAAAATTAATGATTTAGTGGGCTGTCGATGATTTATTGGGCTGTCGTTGAAAAATATTTTTTCTGAATCTCTAACTATATTGTCTCTCTCCCATATTTTTTTCTGAATCTCCCCCTAAAAAAAAATCTGAACTATATTGTCTCTCTCCAAAATATTTAGTGGGCTGTCGTTGAAAATAAAAAAAAAACTGAAATACATTGTCTCTCTCTCCTTTATATGATTTAGTGGGCTGTCGTTGAAAATAAAAATAATCTGAACTATGAACTATATTGTCTCTCTCCAAAATATTTTTTCTGAATCTCTTAACTTAGCCTTATATGATTTTAGTGGGCTGTCGTTGAAAACTTAGCCTTATATGATTTAGTGGGCTGTCGTTGAAAATAAAAAAATAATCTGAACTATATTGTCTCTCTCCAAAATAATTTTTCAGAATATTACTATCTTAGCCTTTTATGATTTAGTGGGCTGTCGTTGAAAATAAAAAAATAATCTGAACTATATTGTCTCTCTCTCCAAAATATTTTTTCTGACTTAGCCTTATATGATTTAGTGGGCTGTCGTTGAACCAAAATATTTTCTGAATCTCTAAAGGTGTAAAAAATTAAAGCCTTATATGATTTAGTGGGCTGTCGTTGAAAATAAAAAAATAATCTGAACTATATTTTCTCT
The DNA here is from genome assembly GCF_032717465.1 of Coenobita brevimanus. Classification (NCBI taxonomy): domain Eukaryota; kingdom Metazoa; phylum Arthropoda; class Malacostraca; order Decapoda; family Coenobitidae; genus Coenobita; species Coenobita brevimanus. Next base: position 17,505 of record NW_027643457.1, read on the forward strand.
ATCAAAAATATTTTTTCTGAATCTAACTTAGCCTTATATGATTTAGTGGGCTGTCGTTGAAAATAAAAAAATAATCTGAACTATATTGTCTCTCTCCAAAATATTTTTTCTGAATCTCTAAAGGTGTAAAAAAATTAACTTAGCCTTATGAACTATATTGTCTCTCTCCCATATTTTCTGAATCCTCCCCTAAAAAAGCCTTATATGATTCTGAAAATAAAAAAAAATCTGAACTATATTGTCTCTCTCCTAAATATTTTTTCTGAGATTTATTGGGCTGTCGTTGAAAATAAAAAATAATCTGATCTCTAAAGGTGTAAAAAATTAACTTAGCCTTATATGATTTATTGGGCTGTCGTTGAAAATACTGTCCTGAATCTCTAAAGGTGTAAAAAAAATTAACTTAGCCTTATAACTTAGCCTTATTTTTCTGAATCTCTAAGAAAAAATTAAGTTAGCCTTATATATAAAAAAATAATCTGAACTATATTGTGTCTCTCCCAAAATATTTTTTCTGAATCTCCTATATTGTCTCTCTCCAAAATATTTTATTTAGTGGGCTGTCGTTGAAAATAAAAAAATAATCTGAACTATATTGTCTCTCTCCAAAATTTTTTTTCTGAATGTCTAAGGGTGTAAAAAAAATTAACTTAGCCTTATATGATTTAGTGGGCCTCTCTCCAAAATATTTTTCTGAATCTCTAAAGGTGTAAAAAAAATTAACTTAGCCGAACTATATTGTCTCTCTCCAAAATATTTTTTCTGAATCTAACTTAGCCTTATATGATTTAGTGGGCTGTCGTTGAAAATAAAAAAATAATCTGAACTATATTGTGTCTCTCCAAAATATTTTTTCTGAATCTCTAAAGGTGTAAAAAAAAATTAACTTAGCCTTATATGATTTTATTGGGCTTTCGTTGAGAATAAAAAAATAATCTGAACTATATTGTCTCTCTCCAAAAATATTTTTTCTGAATCTCTAAAGGTGTAAAAAAAATTAACTTAGACTTATATTATTTAGTGGGCTGTCGTTGAAAATAAAAAAATAATCTGAACTATATTGTCTCTCTCCAAAATATTTTTTCTGAATCTCTAAAGGTGTAAAAAAAAAATTAACTTAGCCTTATATGATTTAGTGGGCTGTCGTTGAAAATAAAAAAATAATCTGAACTATATTGTCTCTCCAAAATATTTTTTATGAATTTCTGAATCTCTAAAGGTGTAAAAAAAAATTAACTTAGCCTTATTATATGATTTTATTGGGCTGTCGTTGAAACTGAACTATATTGTGTCTCTCCAAAATATTTTTTCTGAATCTCTAAAGGTGTAAAAAAAAATTAACTTAGCCTTATATGATTTTATTGGGATTTCGTTGAAATTAAAAAAATAATCTGAACTATATGTTATCTATCCAAAATATTTTTTCTGAATCTCTAAAGGTGTAAAAAAATTACTGTCGTTGAAATATATTGTGTCTCTCCAAAATATTTTTCTGAATCTCTAAAGGTGTAAAAAAAAATTACTTAGCCTTATATGATTTAGTGGGCTGTCGTTGAAAATAAAAAAATAATCTGAACTATATTGTCTCTCTCCAAAATATTTTTTCTGAATCTAACTTAGCCTTATATGATTTAGTGGGCTGTCGTTGAAAATAAAAAAATAATCTGAACTATATTGTGTCTCTCCCAAATATTTTTGTCTCTCTCAAAATATTTTCTGAATCTAACTTAGCCTTATAAGATGATTTTAGTGGGCTGTCGTTGAAAATAAAAAAATAATCTGAACTATATTGTCTCTCTCCAAAATATTTTTTCTGAATCTAACTTAGCCTTATATGATTTAGTGGGCTGTCGTTGAAAATAAAAAAATAATCTGAACTATATTGTCTCTCCAAAATATTTTTTCTGAATCTAACTTAGCCTTATATGATTTACTGGGATGTTGAAAATAAAAAATAATCTGAACTATATTGTCTCTCCAAAATATTTTTTCTGAATCTCAAAAAAATTAACTTAGCCTTATATATCTGAACTATATTCTATATTGTCTCTCTCCCAAAATATTTTTTCTTAATTTCTAAAGGTGTAAAAAAAAAATATAACTTAGCCTTATATGATTTAGTGGGCTGTCGTTGAAAATAAAAAAATAATCTGAACTATATTGTCTCTCCAAAATATCTATATTGTCTCTCTCCAAAATATTTTTTCTGTAAAAAAATAATCTGAACATCTCTAAAGGTGTAAAAAAATTAACTTAGCCTTATATGATTTTATTGGGCTTTCGTTGAAAAAATTGAACTATATTGTCTCTCTCCAAAATATTTTTCTGAATCTCCCCCTAAAGGTGTAAAAAAAAAAACTTAGCCTTATATGATTTTATTGGGCTGTCGTTGAAAAAATATTTTTTCTGAATCTAAAGGTGTAAAAAAAATTAACTTAGCCTTATATGATTTAGTGGGCTGTCGTTGAAAATAAAAAAAAACTGAAATACATTGTCTCTCTCCAAAATATTTTTTCTGAATCTAACTTAGCCTTATATGATTTAGTGGGCTGTCGTTGAAAATAAAAAAAAAATCTGATTAGCCTTATATGATTTATTGGGATGTTGAAAATATGTCGTTGAAATCTGAATCTCTAAAAGGTGTAAAAAAAATTGCCCTGAATTAACTTAGCCTTATATGATTTATTCGTTGAAAATTAAAAAAATAATCTGAACTATATTGTCTCTCCAAAATATTTTTTCTGAATCTAACTTAGCCTTATATGATTTAGTGGGCTGTCGTTGAAAATAAAAAATAATCTGAATGATTTAGTGGGCTGTCGTTGAAAATTTAGTGGGCTGTCGTTGAAAATAAAAAAATAATCTGAACTATATTAAAGGTGTAAAAAAAATTAACTTAGCCTTATATGATTTTATTGGGCTTGTCGTTGAAAATTGAAAATAAAAAATAATCTGAACTACATTGTGTCTCTCCAAAATATTTTTTCTGAATCTCTAAAGGTGTTTAGCCTTATATGATTTACTGGGATGTTGAAAATAAAAAATAATCTGAATATATTGTCTCTCTCCAAAATATTTTTTCTGAATCTAAATTAACTTAGCCTTATATGATTTAGTGGGCTGTCGTTGAAAATTAGTGGGCTGTCGTTGAAAATAAAAAAAAACTGAAATACATTGTCTCTCTCCAAAATATTTTTTCTGAATCATTTCAAGCAAAACACCTCTTTCATTTTGAACCTTAACTTCTCGAACTAGAGTGGTGGACGGTGCCGCTAGAAAGAGTTTTTGAACAATATTGACACGCATTACAGTCTCTATCCACTGATTGAACAAAAAGTTGTTGTTGTTCTTGTACTTTAACTGCTGGTGGAGCTGAAAGTTTGGAGAATGTTTCTGTGTTGGGGGACTTTGTCGTTGTAGGTAATATCACTCTTGGCAGAGCAACGACCTAGACCCCAAGGGTACACCTCCTTCTTTCTTAAACCTACGATTTTCAGAGGTCCCTTTCATCTGTGGCAGACTTTCGATGTTCCATTCGTCGACGAGAGTGATATTAATTGTAAAAAATAATCCCCTTTTCATTTCTTCTTCTGGAAAGCAATTTATTATCAGATCCGCACCCTTGACCCCACTAAATACCACTGGAAAGAACAATTAGACTCTAAATAATACATTGTATTTAAGGAGATGATACTAGAGTTGACCTTAGTTAGCCTTATATGATTTTATTGGGCTGTCGTTGAAAAAAAAAATAATCTGAACTATATTGTCTCTCTCCCAAAATATTTATCGATACTTTTAGGTGCGAGAAGAAGGGTTTGAAAATAAAAAAATAATCTGAACTATATTGTCTCTCTCCAAAATATTTTTTCTGAATCTTAACTTAGCCTTATATGATTTTAGTGGGCTGTCGTTGAAAATAAAAAAATAATCTATTCAATCAACTGAGAGTCAACTCGTTGGTTCAATTTTCTGAATCTCTAACTTAGCCTTATATGATTTTAGTGGGCTGTCGTTGAAAATAAAAAAATAATCTGAACCCATTTTTCACCACCACGAAGAAAAGGGCCAGACAACCAGTGGTTCCTTATATGATTTAGTGGGCTGTCGTTGAAAATAAAAAAATAATCTGAACTATATTTTCTCTCTCCAAAAAATTTTTTCTGAATATCTAAATTTGTAAAAAAAAAATTAACTTAGCCTTATATGATTTTATTGGGCTTTCGTTGAAAATAAAAAAATAATCTGAACTATATTGTGTCTCTCCAAAATATTTTTTCTCACAGGAGGTGGTTGCGAGTGGATAGTGATTTAGTGGGCTTTCGTTGAAAATAAAAAAATAATCTGAACTATATTGTGTCTCTCCAAAATATTTTTTCTGAATCTCTAAAGGTGTAAAAAAAAAAATAACTTAGCCTTATATGATTTAGTGGGCTGTCGTTGAAAATAAAAAAATAATCTGAAACTCATCCAGCTGGGGGTAGTAGTCGGTTCCAATTTAGTGGGCTGTCGTCAGGGAGGGGCCGAGGTTTTGGCATCTTGTCCTGGGCGAACAGGGTTGGACATAATATTTTTTCTGAATCTCTAAAGGTGTATTAACTTAGCCTTATATGATTTAGTGGGCTGTCGTTGAAAATAAAAAAATAATATGAACTATATTGTCTCTCTCCAAAATATTTTTGATAGGAGATTTTTGAGAGACAACGGAAGGAGGCGGGGTCAGATAACCCTTTAACGGGCAGCCAGGCTATATACGACCATATGGTCATGCGACTACACCTTTTAGTGGGCTGTCGTTGAAAATAAAAAAATAATCTGAACTATATTGTGTCTCTCCAAAATATTTTTTCTGAATCTCTAAAGGTGTAAAAAAAAATTAACTTAGCCTTATAAGATTTTATTGAGCTTTCGTTGAAAACAGTATTTTCCCAGAGAATATTTATCTCTAAAGGTGTAAAAAAAAAATTAACTTAGCCTTATATGATTTTATTGGGCTTTCGTTGAAAATAAAAAAATAATCTGAACTATATTGTCTCTCTCCAAAATATTTTTTCTGAATCTAACTTAGCCTTATATGATTTAGTGGGCTGTCGTTGAAAATAAAAAAATAATCTGAACTATATTGTCTCTCTCCAAAATATTTTTTCTGAATCTCTAAAGGTGTAAAAAAAAATTAACTTAGCCTTATATGATTTATTGGGCTTTCGTTGAGAATAAAAAAATAATCTGAACTATATTGTCTCTCTCCAAAATATTTTTTCTGAATCTCTAAAGGTGTCAAAAAAAAATTAACTTAGCCTTATATGATTTTATTGGGCTGTCGTTGAGAATAAAAAAATAATCTGAACTATATTGTCTCTCTCCAAAATATTTTTCTGAATCTCTAAAGGTGTCAAAAAAAAATTAACTTAGCCTTTACTACTAATTTTTTCCTCAATAGGTTTAAAAGGCATGTATGATCCAAAAAATTAAAAAAAAACCCGCTAAAGGGTAAAAAATAATCTGAACTATATTGTCTCTCTCAAATATTAATTGTCTATAGTAAGATGTAAACTTAGCCTTATATGATTTAGTGGGCTGTCTTTGAAAATAAAAAAACAATCTGAACTATATTGTCTCTCTCCAAAATATTTATTAAGAAAAATATTTAGGAGTGATATATCAAACTTCCAATTTTTTTTAATGGTAGGTTATCCACAATTCTTTTCTTAATTTTTTACCTTAGAAATTCAGAAAAATATTTAGGAATGATATATCAAACTTCCAATTTTTTTTTAATGGTAGGTTATCCACAATTCTTTTTTCTTAATTTTTTACACTAGAAATTCTTTTCAAACTTATAATGGTAGGTTATCCACAATTCTTTCTTAATTTTTACACCTTAGAAATTCAGTCGTTGAAAATAAAAAAATAATCTGAACTATATTGTCTCTCTCCAAATATTTTTTCTGAATCTCTAAAGGTGTAAAAAAAATTAACTTAGCCTTATATGATTTAGTGGGCTGTCGTTGAAAATAAAAAAATAATCTGAACTATATTGTCTCTCTCCAAAATATTTTTTCTGAATCTAACTTAGCCTTATATGATTTAGTGGGCTGTCGTTGAAAATAAAAAAAAAATCTGAACTACATTGTCTCTCTCCAAATATTTTGATTTTTATTTTTCAATAGGGGAAATTCAGAAAAAAAAACTATAGGAGTAACACAACATAGTTCAGATTTTTTAATTCTTTTTTAGGGGGAAATTCAGAAAAAAACTGCAGGAGTAACACAACATTAACTTAGCCTTATATGATTTTATTGGGCTGTCGTTGAAAATAAAAAATAATCTGAATCAACGACAGCCACTAATTTTTTTTTAGGGGGGAGGATTCAGAACTCTAAAGGTGTAAAAAAAATTAACTTAGCCTTATAATCATATAAGGCTAACTTAAATTTTTTTACATCTTAGAATTCAGAAAAAATATTTAGGAGAGAGATAATGTATTTCAGATTTTTTTATTTTAACTTAATTTTTTTACATCAAAATAATCTGAACTATATTGTCTCTCTAAAAAATATTTTTTCAGAATCTCTAAAGGGGTAAAAAACAAATTAAGTTAGCAATATATGATTTAGTGGGATCGTTGAAAATAAAAAATAATCTGAACTGTTGTCTCTCTCCCAAAATATTAGAGATTCAGAAAAAATATTTTGGAGAGAGACAATATGTCGTTGAAAATAAAAAAATATCTGAACTATATTGTCTCTCCAAAATATTTTTTCTGAATTATTTTCAACGACAGACTAAATCATATAAGGCTAAGTTAATTTTTTACACCTTTGGGCTGTCGTTGAAAATAAAAAATAATCTGAACTATATTGTCTCTCTCCAAAATATTTTTTCTGAATCTAACTTAGCCTTATATGATTTAGTGGGCTGTCGTTGAAAATAAAAAATAATCTGAACTATATTGTCTTCAGATTATTTTTTTATTTTCAACGACAGCCCACTAAATCATATAAGGCTAAGTTAATTTTTTTTAGAGATTATTTAGTGGGCTGTCGTTGAAAATAAAAAATAATCTGAACTATATTGTCTCTCTCCAAAATATTTTTTCTGAATCTCTAATGGTGTAAAAAAATTAACTTAGCCTTATATGATTTAGTGGGCTTTCGTTGAAAATAAAAAAATAATCTGAACTATATTGTCATTTTGGAGAGAGACAATATAGTTCAGATGATTTAGTGGGCTGTCGTTGAAAATAAAAAAATAATCTGAACTATATTGTCTCTCTTTTTATTTTCAACATAGCCCACTAAAATCATAACTTAGCCTTATAGATTCAGATATTTGGGAGAGAGTTTAATATAGTTCAGATTTATTTTTTATTTTTCAACGACAGCCCGCTAATTTTTTTTTTTTTTAGCTAAGTTAGATTCAGAAAAAAATATTTTGGACTTTGTAGACACAATATAGTTCATAAAAAATAATCTGAATTTTTATTTTCAACGAAAGCCCAATAAAATTAATATTTTGGAGAGAGACAATATAGTTCAGATTATTTTTTTATTTTCAACGACAGCCCACTAAATCATATAAGGCTAAGTTAAAATATTTTTTCTGAATCTCTAAATGTAAAAATTAACTTAGCCTTATATGATTTAGTGGGCTGTCGTTGAAAATAAAAAATAATCTTTTCAACGACAGCCCACTAAATCATTAAAAAAATAATCTGAACTATATTATTTTTATTTTCAACGACAGCCCACTAAATCATATAAGGCTAAGTTAATTTTTTACACCTTTAGATTCAGAAAAATATTTTGGATAGAGACAATATATTTCATTTTTTTTTTATTTTCAAGGACAGCCCAATAAATCATATAAGGCTAAGTTAATTTTTTTTTAGATTAATCTCTAAAGGTGTAAAAAAATTAACTTAGCCTTATATGATTTAGTGGGCTGTCGTTGAAAATAAAAAATAATCTGAACTATATTGTCTCTCTTTGGAGAGACACAATATAGTTCATATTATTTTTTTTATTTTCAACGAAAGCCCAATAAAATCATATAAGGCATAAGTTAGATTCAGAAAAATACTTAGCCTTATATGATTTAGTGGGCTCGTTGAAAATAAAAAATAATCTCAGATTATTTTTTATTTTCAACAAAGCCCAATAAAAAATCATATTAGTGGGCTGTCGTTTTTTTACACCTTTAGAGATTCAGAAAAAATATTTTGGAGAGAGACAATATAGTTCAGATTATTTTTTTATTTTCAACGAAAGCCCAATAACTAAGTTAATTTTTTACACCTTTAGAGATTCAGAAAAAATATTTTGGAGAGACACAATATAGTTCAGATTATTTTTTTATTTTCAGCGACAGCCCACTAAATCATATTTTAGATTTTTTGGAAGAGTTCAGATTAATCTCCAGCAGCCCAATAAAATCATAAAAAATAATCTGAACTATATTGTCTCTCTCCAAAATATTTTTTGATTCAGAAAAAATATTTTGGAGAGAGACAATATAGTTCAGATTATTTTTTATTTTTTTCACGACAGCCCACTTGATTTTATTGGGCTTTCGTTGAAAATAAAAATATTATCTTAACTATATTGTCTCTCTCCAAAAATATTTTTTCTGAATCTAAATTAGCCTTATATGATTTAGTGGGCTGTCGTTGAATATAATAATATAATCTGAACTATATTGTGTCTCTACAAAATATTGAAAAAATATTTTGGAGAGAGACAATATAGTGATTTAGTGGGCTGTCGTTGAAAATAAAAAAATAATCTGAACTATATTGTCTCTCTCCAAAATATTTTTTCTGAATCTAACTTAGCCATATAAAATTAATTGGGCTGACGTAGAAAATAAAAAAAAAATCTGAAGACAGCCCACTAAAATCATATAAGGCTAAGTTAATTTTTTTACACCTTTAGAGATTCATTCTGAATCTCTAACTTAGCCTTATATGATTTAGTGGGCTGTCGTTGAAAATAAAAATAATCTGAACTATATTGTGAAAAAATATTTGGAGAGACACAATATAGTTCTTATATGATTTAGTGGGCTGTCGTTGAAAATAAAAAAATAATCTGAACTATATTGTCTCTCTCCAAAATATTTTTTCTGAATCTTTAAAGGTGTAAAAAAAAATTAACTTAGCCTTATATGATTTAGTGGGCTTTCGTTGAAAATAAAAAAATAATCTGAACTATATTGTATATCTCCAAAATATTTTTTTTCAACGACAGCCCACTAAATCATATAAGGCTAAGTTAGATTCAGAAATTAGTGGGCTGTCGTTGAAAATAAAAAATAATCTGAACTATTGTCTCTCCAAAATATTTTCAACGAAAAGCCCAATAAAATCATATAAGGCTAAGTTAATACTTAGCCAATATTTTGGAGAGACACAATATAGTTCAGATTATTTTTATTTTCAACGACAGCCCACTAAATCATATAAAGGCTAAGTTAAGTTAGAGATTCAGAAAAATATTTTGGAAGACAATATAGTTCAGATTATTTTTTTATTCTCAACGAAAGCCCAATAAAATCAATAAAAAAATAATCTGAACTATATTGTCTCTCTTCAGATTATTTTTTATTTTCAACGACAGCCCACTAAATCATATAAGGCTAAGTTAATTTTTTTTTTTAGAGATTCAGAAAAAAATATTTTGGGAGAACACAATATAGTTCAGATTATTTTTTTATTTTCAACGACAGCCCACTAAATCATATAAGGCTAAGTTAATTTTTTTTTACACCACTTAGCCTTATATGATTTAGTGGGCTTTCGTTGAAAATAAAAAAATAATCTGAACTATATTGTCTCTCTCCAAAATATTTTTTATGAATCTCTACTTGTTTAAAATATTTATTAACTTAGCCTTATATGATTTAGTGGGCTGTCGTTGAAAATAAAAAAATAATCTGAACTATATTGTCTCTCTCAAAATATTTTTCTGAATTCTAACTTAGCCTTATATGATTTAGTGGGCTGTCGTTGAAAATAAAAAATAATCTGAACTATATTGTCTCTCTCCAAAATATTTTTCTGAATCTAACTTAGCCTTATATGATTTAGTGGGCTGTCGTTGAAAATAAAAAAATAATCTGAACAGGCTAAGTTAAGTTAATTTTTTTACACCTTTAGAGATTCAGAAACTTAGCCTTATATGATTTAGTGGGCTGTCGTTGAAAATAAAAAAATAATCTGAACTATATTCTAAGTTAATTTTTTTTACACCTTTAGAGATTCAGAAAAAATATTTTGGAGAGACAATATAGTATGATTTAGTGGGCTGTCGTTGAAAATAAAAAAATAATCTGAAATTTTTTTATTTTCAGCGACAGCCCACTAAATCATATAAGGCTAAGTTAATTTTTTACACCTTTAGATTCAGAAAAAATATTTTGGAGAGAGATAATATAGTTCAGATTATTTTTATTTTCAGCGACAGCCCACTAAATCATATAAGGCTAGAGGATTCAGAAAAAAATTTTGGAGAGACAATATAGTTCAGATTATTTTTTATTTTCATGACAGCCCACTAAATCATATAAGGCTAAGTTAATTTTTTTTACACCGATTTAGTGGGCTGTCGTTGAAAATAAAAAAATAATCTGAACTATATTGTCTCTCTCCAAAATATTTTTCTGAATCTCTAAAGGTGTAAAAAAAATTAACTTAGCCTTATATGATTTAGTGGGCTGTCGTTGAAAATAAAAAAATAATCTGAAAGAAAAAATATTTTGGAGAGAGACAATATAGTTCAGATTATTTTTTTATTTTCAACGACAGCCCACTAAATCATATAAGGCTAAGTTATATTAAGAAAAAATATTTTGGAGAGAGACAATATAGTTCAGATTATTTTTTTATTTTCATCGACAGATTCATATAAGATAACATTCTTGTTCAGATTATTTTTATTTTCAACGACAATAAATCATATTAACTTAGCCTTATATGATTTAGTGGGCTGTCGTTGAAAATAAAAAATAATCTGAATCAGATTATTTTTTATTTTCAACGACAGCCCACTAAAATCATATAAGGCTAAGTTAATTTTTTTTTACACCTTTAGATTCAGAAAAAATATTTTGGAGAGAGACAATATAGTTCAGAATTTTTATTTTCAACGACAGCCCACTAAATCATATAAGGTAAAAAAATAATCTGAACTATATTGTCTCTCTCCAAAATATTTTTTCTGAATCTCTAACTTAGCCTTATATGATTTAGTGGGCTGTCGTTGAAAATAAAAAATAATCACTAAATCATATAAGGCTAAGTTAGATTCAGAAAAAATATATAAAAAATAATCTGAACTATATTGTCTCTCTCCAAAATATTTTTTCTGAATCTCTAAAGGTGTAAAAAATTAACATCATATAAGGCTAAGTTAGATTCAGAAAAATATTTTGGAGAGAGACAATATAGTTCAGATTATTTTTTTATTTTCAACGACAGCCTTAGATTCATATTTTACTATATCAGATATAACGCTTAAGTTAGAAAAAATAATCTGAACTATATTGTCTCTCTCCAAAATATTTTTAGGCTAAGTTAGATTCAGAAAAATATTTTGGGAGAGAGACACAATATAGTTAGATTATTTTTTATTTTCAACGACAGCCCACTAAATCAACTAGCCTTATATGATTTTATTGGGCTGTCGTTGAAAATAAAAAAATAATCTGAACTATATTGTCTCTCTCCAAAATATTTTTTTTTCAACGACAGCCCAATAAATCATATAAAAATAATCTGAACTATATTGTCTCTCCCAAAATATTTTTCTGAATCTCTAAAGGTGTAAAAAAATTAACTTAGCCTTATATGATTTTAGTGGGCTGTCGTTGAAAATAAAAAAATAATCTGAACTATATTGTCTCTCTCCCAAAATATTTTTCTGAATCTCTAAAGGTGTAAAAAATATAACTTAGCCTTATATGATTTAGTGGGCTGTCGTTGAAAATAAAAAAATAATCTGAACTATATTGTCTCTCTCCAAAATATTTTTCTGAATCTCTAAAGGTGTAAAAAAAATTAACTTAGCCTTATTGGAGAGAGACAATATAGTTCAGATTATTTTTTATTTTCAACGACAGCCCAATAAAATCATATAAGGCTAAGTTAATTTTTTTTACACCTTTAGAGATTAAATATAATCTGAACTAGCTTTTCTCTCTCCAAAATATTTTTTCTGAATCTAACTTAGCCTTATATGATTTAGTGGGCTGTCGTTGAAAATAAAAAATAATCTGAACTATATTGTGTCTCTCCAAAATATTTTTCTGAATCTCTAAAGGTGTAAAAAAAAATTAACTTAGCCTTATATGATTTATTGGGATCGTTGAAAATAAAAATAATCTGAACTATATTGTCTCTCTCCAAAATATTTTTTCTGAATCTCTAAAGGTGTAAAAAATTAACTTAGCCTTATATGATTTTAGTGGGCTGTCGTTGAAAATAAAAAAATAATCTGAACTATATTGTCTCTCTCCAAAATATTTTTTCTGAATCTCTGTATTTCAGTTTTTTTTTATTTTCAACGACAGCCCACTAATTTTTTTTTAGGGGGGAGATTCAGAAAAAAATATGGGAGTAACACAACATAGTTCAGATTATTTTTTATTTTCAACATCCCAGTAAATCATATAAGGCTGTTAATTTTTTTTTATAAAAATAATCTGAACCCTTTAGAGATTCAGAAAAAATATTTTGGAGAGAGACAATGTAGTTCAGATTATTTTTTTAAAATCATATAAGGCTAAGTTAATATTTTTTTTACACCTTTAGATTCAGAAAAAATATTTTGGAGAGAGACAATTAAAAAAATAATCTGAACTATATTGTTCTCTCCAAAATATTTTTTCTGAATCTCTAAAGGTGTAAAAAAATTAACTTAGCCTTATATGATTTAGTGGGCTGTCGTTGGAAATAAAAAAATAAGATGAAGTATATTGTGTATCTCCAAATTATTTTTTCTGTATCTAACTTCTTATATGATTTAGTGGGCTGTCGTTGAAAATAAAAAATAATCTGAACTATATTGTGTCTCTCCAAAATATTTTTTCTGAATCTAAGAACTTATATGATTTAGTGGGCTGTCGTTGAAAATAAAAAATAATCTGAACTATATTGTGTCTCTCCAAAATATTTTCTGAATCTCTAAAGGTGTAAAAAATTAACTTAGCCTTATATGATTTAGTGGGCTGTCGTTGAAAATAAAAAAATAATCTGAACTATATTATCTCTCTCCAAAATATTTTTTCTGAATTTAACTTAGCCTTATATGATTTAGTGGGCTGTCGTTGAAAATAAAAAAAAACTGAAATACATTATCTCTCTCCAAAATATTTTTTCTGAATCTAGCCTTATATGATTTAGTGGGCTGTCGTTGAAAATAAAAAAATAATCTGAACTATATTATGTCTCTCCCAAATATTTTTTCTGAATCTCTAAAGGTGTAAAAAAATTAACTTAGCCTTATATGATTTAGGCTGTCGTTGAAAATAAAAAATAATCTGAACTATATTGTGTCTCTCCCAAATATTTTTCTGAATCTCTAAAGGTGTAAAAAAATTAACTTAGCCTTATATGATTTAGTGGGCTGTCGTTGAAAATAAAAAAATAATCTGAACTATATTGTCTCTCTCCAAAATATTTTTTCTGAATCTCTAAGATGTAAAAAAAATTAAGTTAGCCTTATATGATTTAGTGGGCTGTCGTTGAAAATAAAAAAATAATCTGAACTATATTGTCTCTCTCCATATTTTTCTGAATCTCCTAAAGGTGTAAAAAAAAATTAACTTAGCCTTATATGATTTAGTGGGATGTTGAAAATAAAAATAATCTGAACTATGTTGTGTTACTCCCATATTTTTTCTGAATTTCTCCCCCTAAAAAAAAAATTAGTGGATAACCTATCATTATAAAAAATCGAAATACATTATCACTCTAAATATTTTTCTGAATCTCTAAGATGTAAAAAAAATTAAGTTAAAATAAAAAAAATCTGAAATATATTGTCTCTGTCCTAGATATTTTTCTGAATTTCTAAGGTGTAAAAAAAATTAAGTTAGCCTTATATGATTTAGTGGGCTGTCGTTGAAAATTAAAAAAAATCTAAACTATGTTGTGTTACTCCCATAGTTTTTTTCTGAATCTCTAAAAAAAAAAAAAATTAGTGGGCTGTCGTTGAAAATAAAAAATCTGAACTATGTTGTGTTACTCCCATATTTTTCTGAATCTCTAAATGTAAAAAAAATTGTTAACCTAATAAAAAAAATTGGAAGTATATATAACTCCTAAATATTTTTCTGAATCTCTAAGATGTAAAAAATTGTTAGCCTTATATGATTTAGTGGGCTGTCATTGAAAATAAAAAAAAATCTGAAACTATGTTGTGTTACTCCTAATATTTTTCTGAATCTCTAAAAAGTAAAATCTGAATATGTTGTGTTACTCCTAGTTTTTTTTTCAGATTTCGTTGAAAATAAAAAAATCTGAACTATGTTGTGTTACTCCCATAGTTTTTTCTGAATTTCCCCTAAAAAAAAAAAGAATTGTGGATAACCTAATAACAAAAAATTGGAAGTATGATATATCTCCTAAATATTTTCTGAATCTCTAAGATGTAAAAAATTAAGAAAAAATTGTGGATAACCTACCATTAAAAAAATTGAAAGTTTGTATATCACTCCTAAATATTTTTCTGAATCTCTAATGTAAAAAATTAAAAAAGAATTGTGGATAACCTACCATTAAAAAATTGGACGTTTGATATATCTCCTAAATTTTTTTCTGAATCTCTAAGATGTAAAATTAATTAAGAAAAAGAATTGTGGATAACCTACCTTTAAATAAAATTGGAAGTTTGATATATTTTTTTTTTAATCTCTATAGACAATTAATATTTCACATCCTTTATTGGCAAGTGGCTATATTAGGTTATTATCATAAAATTGTTTTTTTTTGTTTTACATCTTACTGTAGATCACTACTACAAATAGACTTTTTCTGGGATCATAAATACCTTTCAACCCTTAAGCGGGCGAATTTTTTTTTTTTTGGATCATAAATGCCTTTAAAATCTATTGAGGGAAAAAAAATAGATAAATGAGACAGACCTTCCCTTTTCAATTGTCAGCCAGGATAGGCTAGGCCATGAGGTCCTCCAAGACCTACTAGTGATTACTATAAGAAAATTAAATATTCTCTGGGCAAAATACTGTTGGACTCGGAGAATGTCATTCCTCTCTTCGAAAAGGTGTAGTCGTATGACCATATGGTCGTATATAGCCTGGCTGCCCGTTAAAGGGTTATCTGACCCCGCCTCCTTTCCGTTCTCTCTCAAGAAGATCTCCTATCAAAAAGATTAAACTCAAAACATCCCTCAGTTGTCGTTCTGCTCTCTGAGAGTTGACATATATGATTTCGTTTGTATTTTATACGAATCGTTTTCGCTCACCATTTTTAGTGGTAAGGCTTTAGATAAAAAGGTTTACATTTTTAATCAAATTAATTTTTTCTTAAAAAATTATGAATTCGATAGAATTAAAGAATTTTTTTAATATATACATTTTTTTTCAAGGTATTGCTATACATAATGATGATGAGTATATGGATTGTTCTTCTGATGGCGACTATATTCGGAGAAAGATATGCAGATGAAGTATGTCCAACCCTGTTCGCCCGGGGTCAGATGTCAAAACCTCGGCCCCTCCTGTGCCTTACAACTGGAACCGACTACTACCCCCAGCTGGATGAGTTACTGGCAGATAGTTGATGGAAAAGATGTACACCCTAGCCTGTCTGATGATAGAAGGAGATTTCAACCACACTACCATCCACTCGGCAACCACCTCCTGTGAAAATGTTTACTGGAACCACTCGGTTGTCTGGCCCCCTTTTCTTCGTGGTGGTGAAAAATGGTTTAATCAGTATACAGTGTTCATAACCACAAAAAATACACCTTTAGTGTACAATTGAACCAACGAGTCGACTCTCAGTTGATTGAATATACTATTTCGAAAACAATCGGAATTAAAAAGTTGGATATGACAACTGGGGGCCAAAGGTGAAAATATTGAACCTACGGAACAGAAAGGTTGTCTCATCCTGACCAACTGTGATAATTGGAATGGATGGAACTACCTCAGATTAATTCTTCTGACGACACCCTTCTTCTCGCACCTAAAACTATCGATAAAATTGAAGTCAAAGTGACACTATCTAGTTGTTTTCCTGAATACCAGTATGGTATATATAATGTGAAAGGAAGAGATTTTCTACCTCTAGAAGTATCCTACTCTAATGTTGATCTATACCACACTCTTAGTGCTAAGGTCAACTCTAGTATCATCTCCTTAAATACAATGTATTATTTAGAGTCTAATTGTTCTTTCCAGTGGTATTTAGTGGGGGTCAAGGGTGCGGATCTGATAATAAATTGCTTTCCAGAGGAAGAAATGAAAAGGGAACAAATAAAAGAAAATAGAAAAGGAAAATATAGAACAGTGAAACAAAAAGATATAAAAAAAAAGGATAAATTCTGCATGTCTTTTTTTCATCTATTATGAAAATAATATTTTTAAACCTTTTACTAACCCTTTAGCGGGCAAGTGGCTATATCAGATTATTATCAATAAAGTTGGTTTTTGAATATTTTTTATTTTACATCTTACTATAGACAATTAATATCACTCTCGTCGACGAATGGAACACGTCGAAAGTCTGCCACAGATGAAAGGGACCTCTGAAAATCGTAGGGTTTAAGAAAGGTGGTGTACCTTCGGGGTCTACGTCGTTGCTCTGCCAAGAGTGATATTACCTACAACGACAAAGTCCCCCCAACACAGAAACATTCTCCAAACTTTCAGCTCCACCAGCAGTTAAAGTAATAAGAACAACAACTACTTTTTGTCCAATCGGTGGATAGAGACTGTAATGCGGCAGTCAATATTGTTCAAAAACTCTTTCTAGCGGCACCGTCCACCACTCTAGTCCGAGGAGTTAAGGTTCAAATGAAAGAGGTGTTTTGGTTGAAATATTATTGTAAAAAAAAAACAATCCAACACTAACTACTACTACTACTCCATGCATTTATGACAAAGGTGTAGTTGTATACCATATAGCGTTAAAAAGATGCTGACCTATCTGGCTGCCCGCTGAAAGTGTATATTTTACTTTAGATTTTCCTTAATCTTCTTCTTCTTCTTCTTCTCTATTTCTTCCCTTCTTCTAATAACAATATTCACTAGATTTTTCACTATAAGAAGTTCTTTTCTTCTTCTTCTTCTTCCTTCCTCCTCTTCTTCTTCTTCCCTATTATTATAATTTTTTATAATTATTTTTAATTAGTGATATATAATTTTTGTGAATCAATATGAAATTTGATACAATTCATACAATGCATTTCATTATAGTTGAAATCTTTCCAACCTGTCTTATTGGTTAAATATATGTTCCTTTAGTACCTCTCAAAATTAAGTTCTGAAATAAAAAATAAATATTGATCTAATATTTTTATTCTAGAAACAAATTTATAATTAGCTTGAATAAATAGTCATTTTTTTTTCACATTTACAAAATAAATAAATCCATATTTTAATAATACTTCCTTGTTCTAGGGTTATAATAAATTATTTAAAAATGATATATTTCATATACTCCAAAATTATTAAATATTTTCTAATAATTCATGTTCTTGTTAAATTTTTATAGTTTGATCACAATATTATACAAATTGTTCTTTATTTTTGTACATTTCAATCTTTTCCATTTTTAAAATAATATATATATTATCTTTTAAAATACTCGTTTTTTAAGATATATATATAAAGGTGCTCTTAATTTATAATACACGTAAAAAAATTAAAATCCTATGAATTTTTTCAAATTCAAATATTTATTTACTAATTACTCTGAGGAAAGATATAAAACATTAAGAGTAAACCTTATTATAAAATAAAAGCTCTTTGCTTGGATTTATCTTATAGGACATAAATTAAAACTGTATTTTTTACAAATATCAAAGAAAAAGATGAGAATCTTGAGAACATCAAAAATTATCAAAAAAATGAATTCAAGTATTATTTTTAGAATAGTTATATCAAATTATTTGAATATTTTATATTTTACATCTTACTATAGAAAATAGACAGTACATTTCTGGGAATCATAAAGCAACCCTTTAGCAGACAAATGGCATATATTTATTATAAAAAAAATTTTACTGTAGATCATTATTATTAGACTTTTTGGATCATAAATAAAACAAGAAGGATGAACTTTATTTAAAAATATTAGCTCGCATATACGTTTAGGTAGATTTAGCACAGAAAAATTCTCCAAACTTCCAATTCTATTCCATCAGCACTAGCAGTTAAATAATAACAAAAACAATGACTTTTATCCAATCGGTGGACTTTCTGGATAGAGAAATCGGGCTCTTTCTAATGGAACTAGAGTTAAGGTGTTTTGGTTGAAATATTATTGTAAAAAAAAAATCCTATTACTACTCCATGCATTTAACAAAGGTGTAGTCCTATATAAAACTGTTATTTTTCATTACAGCGTTAATGAATAAAAAATGGACAGAGGATTATCAAAGAGGCCCAGATTGAGTAGTAAGTATATAATTATCTAAATTGCTTTTTATAAATAAAATTGTTATTCCTGCTTGATATATAATTTGAATTATTTTTCTCTATTTTGGTTTAGATAAAAAAGTACTCGACTGGATACCTATGCTGATTTTCCAAATATTGATATAGATGTAAATTATTTGGCAAGAGATGGATTTATATACACTGGTAATTATAATTTTTTCTCTAACTAAAATTGAAAAAATGTAAAATCAAGTAAAAATACTACTATTTTACTTATATACATTTAATTTTTTCTCCTGAAGGAATAAGTGATATATGCAAATGTTTTGCTTGTGGTCTTCTTATCGGAAGTTTTGTAAGAGCAGACATAACAGAGAGCATGAAATCTTTACCTACTTGTATAATGGTTACCCTAAATGAAGTGGATTAATCCTTTAGATTCTTCTTCGTACCTCTAGCAACCGGAGGGGAAAGGTGGTAGATTGAAAAGTCATTTATATATTATTGTTTGAGATATAATAAAAAATCGAGTTTATTTCCGAAGGGTTAAATAAATTATAGTAAAAACAATTTAGACAACGCCATTCAATTGAGATATGTTTAATAATGGTTGTTCTTCAAACATTCTAGATGATAGGCTGAATAAGAGTTGCAAAATACAAATCTTTCTTCATTGTTATTATTGCCACATAGTAAAATATATATGATATATTAAAGATTACTCACTAATTTTTATTTGTACTTAATATATATTTAAATATAAAGGTGAATAATTTTTATATAATTTCTCCTATATTTATTTACCGATAATTCTAATAAAGAATATTCTAATCTTGAAACAATTATACATAACAGATTATACATACCTCACAGAAAGATCTTTATAGGTTTAATCATTATAGGACGTAAATGTTTTCCATCAAACGTTTTTACAAAAATCAAAGAAAATCGATACGGTCTTGAGGACAGGTATTATCTGAAAAGATAAAAAAAAGGTATTATTTTTTAATATTAGAAAATCTTTGCATAAAAAATAATAAAAATAATAATTCATACCTATCAAAATACAATGAAGACAAAAAAAATGATTACATTTCTGGGAACCAAAAGCACCTTTGATCTTTCCTAAACAAATAGAACATAACATTTATTATAAAAAAAAAATAAAAATATTTAGGACTGTATAAGAGAAGATTGCTACTGAATTTTTTTTTATAAATATAAAAATATTATAAATATACAATATTTGAGAGAATTTAAAAAATGACAGATTTAGGTAAAGACGATCTTGATGCCATACTTTATGCATGTAAAGCCACTGAGGATATAAAATATTCCATAGCACTCAAATATAGACCTGATTTATTTCAATGAGACTTATAAATAAGGGAAAATCAGGATGGAAAGAAATTGGTGTTTATGTCGAGGAAAACCAAAAATAAATGACTATTTAGAACTTGAATGGGATCAAGATCTTTTGACTGTACAACTTTAATTGTCATCCCAATGATCCATCTAAATTTAAGGATGAGGATCCTGGCACTCTTGTGGCTTGCGATTTTTATGAATCGGCACACAGTGAGGTCAATGCAGGAAATTATAAGGAAGTTTGAGACTTGTCAGGCTAATTGCTTTCTATAAATAAACAGGTGGATCTCTTTCAGGAAAACCTATGCCATCAGGAAATTATTTCCTTCCTGGTTTAGATAAAAATGGTTTCTGTCAGCCATAAACCCACAATTGTTGACCTGGGCCACGATACCGTATCTTAGTTCTGCTAATGAATTAATTTCTACCCCCATTTACAGTAGTAGATAAAAATGTTTCCAGTATAGAAAATTATACTTAATATTTTCAAAAAAGAGTTTGATCCGAAGGAAAAGATTGTTATACAACAGCAGGTGGATATATTGCTAGGTTTTGGGTGATGTTCTGAGAACTTTATCTATTTAGAAAATAATACAGCCATTAAAGAGTTTCAAAAATTACTAAAATAGGTCCCTCAGCGAAAGAGGTAACTTTAGATAACGGGTCTTCAAACCTGAGGAGGAGAAAAGGATGGTTTAAATTACAGAAAGGTGCTTCAGTCTTTATTGTTGAGAGATATGGATAAGGACTTTGAGAAGGATCTCATCCGTTTTCATCTTCTTATAGTAAATATAACCTTCAAAGAGGAGAGGTATATGAATTTAATAAATGATCTGATGTTTCAATTTTTCAAAAAATATCTGTAGGTGTGAATAATATAGATGAAATAAAAAAATATTTTTATCAGAAGTTGTAAATATAGGAGAAAGAAATGAGCGAAAAAGAAAAGAGCGTATTTTATTACAATAAAATATATTATTTAAATATAAAAGTAAAATTATTTCTAATATTCGTCAGAGGAAGAAGATTGTAAGTTATTATTTGGTTACAGAATAAGAAACCCATCAAATAACGATCTCATACCGATACACACGCGACAGAAAATTTCTGGGATGTCCTGTTCAGAATATTGCTTTAAGATTTGGGAAGATTTATTGTATAGGTCGGTTGATGAAGGTTGAGGATAATTTTGATTTTTGAATAATATTGTAAATCTAGGAACCGATGTTGTGGTGGACAAGATTTTAGATATTTTGGCGGATGGTAAAAAATAACAGCTAAACTGACAAACAATGGGTAAAATAAGTATCAATGGTGTCAAGGCGTTCGGCTGCTTCAATAGAGGTAGAAGAAAATTTGGTCTAGCAGTAAATTTACAGTGGAAGGTGGTAGAACATTTCAGTATAGTTCCCTGAAATTGGAATTACACTATAGCATTTAATGTTTGCTATGGTTTTAACCTTCATCTCTATTATCGACTCATTTTGGATTTTGCCATAGATACGAATGAATGAAATAAATACAACGATATGCTCAAATATTTTCAAGGAAGATTATGAAAATGAATACAGATTGTGAATCTACAACAGCTCCCTTGAAATCATGAAAACAAAATTTGATGTAATAGATTCAAATCTTTCTTGGTCTCATTTCTTTTAGATTCGGTGATCCAGTCACGGGAGAAACTTATTCTACTTATCAACAGTTAATGATGGATTTATTTAATGATAAACCAATGTATTCAAGAAGAAATTGAAAAATATACTTAAATATTATTATCAATATCTTGGTTAAATATTAATCAGTATGGCCAGCCCATTCAGAAATAATGGAAAATTTTGATGAAAAAGCTAAATCCGATAAAATTAAGGAAGATGTTTCAAAAATATTTCAAAAGGCATCTATTCATGGAAAAATAGGATAATTAGGTCTCCTTCTCAGAAGCAACTCTGAGAGGGTGTAATGATAATAATATTGTTACTTTCATTCTACTTTTTATCTTTTTTTATTCCTTTGGCTCTTGTACTGAATATGGCTCTTTCTCTACCAATTCTTGCATTTTTAATATATTGTTTATTATTATGTGTTTTAGTTATTAAAAAGATATATAGAATTTATAGGAACGAGATTATTCAATTTTGATAAAAATATTCTATAAATATCCGATAAATATAAAGACATCCTTAAAGAAGTGGCGATGTTCTGAAAATTCCTCATTCCTTTCAATAAAAAATATATGATGAAAAGGAATAAATGCTTTTTCTTAAAAGAAATCATAAAGTTACTTATGATGGATCATTCTGACAAGAGAACAAGATAGAGTTATTCTTTTCTAAGAAGAGGAAAGAGGAAGAAAAGAAGAAAAACTTGATCCCATTATAACTGAAACCCTTATGGAAAAAGATGGAAATTCATGTTTTCACCTTTATCTTTCAAGTATCTTTGATATTCTTATCGATGTTGAAGAAGATGAATCTTTATCTGATTTTAAATTTATCTGAGTTTACAACCAGGTAGAATGAATGTGGTGTTTATTTTAGTAAAAATTTGGAAATGTATAGAAAAATCTTATTTATCCAAGTTAAAAAAAATGAATTTATCAGTCGATCGATTCATCAGGGTTGAAAGAAAGTCTAAGAAAACAATAGAGAAGCTGATGAAAGAAAAATTTGGTGATAACTAATAAGTTATGAGTTGAAATTACATACCCTCATCAATCTGGCTTTTATTTTATTGGTCTCAATGTAAACCTCCGTTAAGAATCTGAAAGATGAAAAACCTCAACCTTTTATATGAAGAAAAGAGGTTTATTTTTCAGGCAGTCTTAGTAAAATTGGGGTTTTCAGATGGGATTTTTTTTTTAGAAATAAATACAGAAGATAATAGTGTGGTTTCTATTCATATTTAAAAGATTTCAAATGAGAAATTTACTAGAAATGAACTAAACCATTTAAAAGGGTGGTCTTTGATAATATTTGTTAAAGTATTTTTATATTTATGATATTTATGAAAATGCTTCCAAAAGTTAAAAAAGAATCACAGATTTTTATGATTTTATGTAAAAATAAAAATATGAAAATTATTAAAAATAAAGAAATTTATTGAAAAAGGGAATGGATAAATTTGAAAGAACTTTTATTATTATCATTATTCTGTGTGAAAGAGGATAATTAACATTTGTATCATTTTTGAAGAATATAATTAAAATATTTTTATAAATGTTTTATTTTCTTTTGATTCTGAAAAGATATTGATATAATGTTTTTGTATTTCTTCTTTTATTTTTATAAAATAAAATAAAGAATAAATTATTCTGGATATTTGAATATAAGAATGAAAGAAAGAGAAGAAAATAAGAAATAAACAGAAGAGGCAAAGGGGAATATAAATTATCGGAAGAGGAAAGGATGGGATCAGCTGTTGTTTATACAAGAGAAAGAAAAAAAAGTGAAGAATGAAGATGGAATTTAAAATTAGATAAGATTAAATGATAAGAATAATACATTTATCTGTCTTTATAATTTATGCAGATAAGATGAAGCGAAGAAGAAAAAAAAAGTGGAAAAATAGATGTATTTCTCATTAGTAAATGAATGGGTCTTATTTTAATTAAATACAAAATGATATCGGTTGGTCAGTTCAAAAAATCAAAATTTCTCTAAGAAACTGATAAAATTTAGAAAAAGCTTTCTATTTAAAATAAAAATTTTTGGCTTTTGTTGCCTGTATGGTCTTCAATGTAAAAAATAATAACTTAAATCCCTTTTGATATTGAAAAATTTTATGTCAAAAAAAAAGTATAAAACTGAATAATATTCATTTCTTTTTTGATAAAAAATATTTCATATCTTCCATAAATCTTTTGTGGAACGAGATCTTTACTAGAAAAGAACTCTTTGAGTGTCAATATTTTTACAAAGTATGAAATTAGGATGGTCTTTCAAAGTTGTCTTCCAAAGTTTAATATTATTTTTCTTTGTATCCACTTTCTTATATGTGATTTAAGTTTTTTTTAAAATATTTTTGAAATAAATTTTGGAAATCATATTATTTTCTAAATGAAAATTTAGAACCTTAAAAAAAATTAATACCTTTTTATTTATTTTTAATCTCAGTAAACAGAACCTTTTGAAGACTAAAAACTTTCAAATATATAATAAAAAAAAATTTTATTAGAGATTTTAAGTTTTCCTGATCATGAATAAAAAAATTATAAAATTAATTATATTGATTATTTTTAAATAAAAATATAAATATGTGAGATCTCAAAATTTGAGTATTGTACAAAAAACTAATAATCACCATTCAGGTCTAAATGTATTATTTGGATTTATTAATAAACACAATTTTTTCCTCTGTTTTCCCTTATTTAACTATTAATAGATCACATAAAAATATTACTCCTGTATGTATGGCATAAAAGGTCTTTTAAATCTGTTTTTTTATTCTCTCAAATATTGAAACAAAAAAACAAGATTTATTTTTCTTCTCATAGCCAAATATTTTTTTTACTTTAAAAAATGTTATTTCTATTTGTAGGAGATCAAATGTAAAAGAAAATATATTTCTTTTTTTTTATTATGTTTTTATTTTTTATAGATTTTATTTAAAAAATTAGATGATTCCTCAGCTCATTCTCTTTGAAAACTTCCTTGGAAAACTCATCACAAAAAACATTCTCTTCTTGAATATGTATAATCTGTTATGTATATCTTTTAAATATTCTTTTATTAGAAATTAAAATATGGAAATATATAAAAAATTCTCTCTTTTAGTTATATATAAAGAAAACCTTAGAATATATAAAAAAATTAAAATATAAATATTTTTCTTCAGAAAATAAAAATTTTATTTAAAATTTGAAAATCAAAAAAAACTTTTGAATATTATAATTTTTCACTTATGGTTGTAAAAGAATTTTTATATCAAAATTTATAAAAAATTTTAACCTATCTGATGATATTTGTGAAGGAACATCCCCACTTCGGTGAGTGTTTGCTGATGTCTACATATAAAATTGAAATGAAAAAATATTTCATATATCTTTTCCTTAAAAAAAGTAAAGTATTATAGTAGATGATGATTTTTCTTTTTAATCTTTTCATTTATGATTAATTGTAGCTAATATTATAATCAATATTTTAAAATAACAAAAATATTATTTCCCAACATAAAAAAGGGAAAATTAATTAAATATATATCAAATAACAATATATATTAAAAAATTTAGATAAATATTTATAACAATTTTTTGATAATTTTCAATATTTTTTCCTAATGAAAAATCATCACTACACCAATGCATGGGTAGTGGATTTTTTTGTTTTACAATATTTCAAACAAACACCTCTCAACTTCCGCTAGAAAGAGTTTTGCCCTCTATCCAGAAAGGCTCCACCGATTGGACAAAAACTAGTAATTGTTGTTGTTGCTGGTGCTGTGGAGCTGGAAGTTTAGATGTTTCTGTGCTGGCACATATCATGTAGTTACGTAGACGGTTATCCTTCTTGTTCCTTCTTATTCACTATTTGATCTGCTTTATTGATAACAATCAGCCTGGCTCATTTCCCAGAAAATCTACTGTCCACTATAGTAGATGTTATTCATATAACTCTTTAATCTTACTTGAATTAGATGTTCTCTTGAGGTTTTTTCCATTTATTTTTGTATAATAGTAGTTATGTCTGATAGGATAAATAAAGGGTTGAAAGGCATTTATGATCCAAAAAAAAGTCTACTATATAGTAGTGATCTACAGTAAGATGTAAAATAAAAAAACAATTTTATCGATAATAACCTACATATAGCCACTTGCCTAGATAAAGGATGTGAAATATTAATTGTCTATAGTTAAATGTAAAATAAAAAATATTCAATATTTATTTTCAACGAAAGCCCAATAAATTCTATAGTAAGATGTAAAATAAAAAATAATCAAAAACCAACTTTATTGATAACCTTATATAACCATTTACCCGCTAAAGGGTCAGTATAAGGCTTAAACATATTATTTACATATTAGAGATTCAGAAAAATATTTAGGCAGTGATATATCAAACTTCCAATATCTTTTTCTTTAACTGGTAGGTTATCCACAATTCTTTTTCTTAATTTTCTTTTACACCTTAGAAATTCAGAAAAATATTTAGGAGAGAGACAATATAGTTCAGATTATTTTTTATTTTCAATGACAGCCACACTAAATCATATAAGGCTAAGTTAATTTTTTTTACACCTTTAGAAATTCAGAAAAAACATTTAGAGAGAGACAATATAGATCAACATTAGAGTAGGATTTTTTTAATGGTAGGTTATCCACAAGCTCTTATTTTCAAAATTCATAGCCCACTACACCATACTTAAATTCAGAAAAACAACTAGGAATGACTTCAGACTTCCAATTTAGGAGAGAGACAATATATTTCAGATTATTTTTTATTTTCAACGACAGCCCACTAAATCATATAAGGCTAACTTAGATTCAGAAAAAAATATTTAGGAGAGAGACAATATAGTTCAGATTATTTTTTATTTTCAACGACAGCCCACTAAATCATATAAGGCTAACTTAGATTCAGAAAAAATATTTAGGAGAGAGACAATATATTTCAGATTATTTTTTTATTTTCAACGACAGCCCACTAAATCATATAAGGCTAACTTAGATTCAGAAAAAATATTTAGGAGAGAGACAATATTTTTCAGATTATTTTTTAATTTCAACGACAGGCCACTAAATCATATAAGGCTAAGTTAATTTTTTTTTACACCTTTAGAGATTCAGAAAAAATATTTAGGAGAGAGACAATATAGTTCAGATTATTTTTTATTTTCAACGACAGCCCACTAAATCATATAAGGCTAACTTAGATTCAGAAAAAATATTTAGGAGAGAGACAATATATTTCAGATTATTTTTTATTTTCAACGACAGCCCACTAAATCATATAAGGCTAACTTAATTTTGTTTACACCTTTAGAGATTCAGAAAAAATATTTAGGAGAGAGACAATATAGTTCAGATTATTTTTTATTTTCAACGACAGCCCACTAAATCATATAAGGCTAACTTAGATTCAGAAAAAATATTTAGGAGAGAGACAATATAGTTCAGATTATTTTTTTTTTTTCAACTACAGCCAACTAAATCATATAAGGCTAAGTTAATTTTTTACGACCTTAGAGATTCAGAAAAAATATTTAGGAGAGAGACAATATAGTTCAGATTATTTTTTATTTTCAATGACAGCCCACTAAATCATATAAGGCTAACTTAATTTTTTTACACCTTTAAAGATTCAGAAAAAATATTTAGGAGAGAGACAATATAGTTCAGATTATTTTTTATTTTCAACGACAGCCCACTAAATCATATAAGGCTAACTTAGATTCAGAAAAAATATTTAGGAGAGAGACAATAAAGTTCAGATTATTTTTTATTTTCAACGACAGCCCACTAAATCATATAAGGCTAACTTAATTTTTTTTACACCTTTAGAGATTCAGAAAAAATATTTAGGAGAGAGACAATATAGTTCAGATTATTTTTTATTTTCAACGACAGCCCACTAAATCATATAAGGCTAAGTTAATTTTTTTTACACCTTCAGATTCAGAAAAAATATTTAGGAGAGAGACAATATAGTTCAGATTATTTTTTATTTTCAACGACAGCCCACTAAATCATATAAGGCTAACTTAATTTTTTTTACACCTTTAGAGATTCAGAAAAAATATTTAGGAGAGAGACAATATAGTTCAGATTATTTTTTTTTTTTCAACGACAGCCCACTAAATCATATAAGGCTAAGTTAATTTTTTTTACACCTTTAGAGATTCAGAAAAAATATTTAGGAGAGAGACAATATAGTTCAGATTATTTTTTATTTTCAACGACAGCCCACTAAATCATATAAGGCTAACTTAATTTTTTTACATAGAGATTCAGAAAAATATTTAGGAGAGAGACAATATATTTCAGATTTTTTTTTTAATTTTCAACGACAGCCCACTAAATCATATAAGGTTAACTTAATTTTTTTACACCTTACAGATTCAGAAAAATATTTAGGAGAGAGACAATATAGTTCAGATTATTTTTTATTTTCAACGACAGCCCACTAAATCATATAAGGCTAAGTTAATTTTTTTTACACCTTTAGAGATTCAGAAAAAATATTTAGGAGAGAGACAATATAGTTCAGATTATTTTTTATTTTCAACGACAGGCCATTAAATCATATAAGGCTAACTTAATTTTTTTAACACCTTTAGAGATTCAGAAAAAAATATTTAGGAGAGAGACAATATAGTTCAGATTATTTTTTATTTTCAAAGACAGCCCACTAAATCATATAAGGCTAACTTAGATTCAGAAAAAATATTTAGGAGAGAGACAATATATTTCAGATTATTTTTTATTTTCAACGACAGCCCACTAAATCATATAAGGCTAACTTAATTTTGTTTACACCTTTAGAGATTCAGAAAAAATATTTAGGAGAGAGACAATATAGTTCAGATTATTTTTTATTTTCAACGACAGCCCACTAAATCATATAAGGCTAACTTAGATTCAGAAAAAATATTTAGGAGAGAGACAATATATTTCAGATTATTTTTTATTTTCAACGACAGCCCACTAAATCATATAAGGCTAACTTAATTTTGTTTACACCTTTAGAGATTCAGAAAAAATATTTAGGAGAGAGACAATATAGTTCAGATTATTTTTTATTTTCAACGACAGCCCACTAAATCATATAAGGCTAACTTAATTTTAGTTTACACCTTTAGAGATTCAGAAAAAATATTTAGGAGAGAGACAATATAGTTCAGATTATTTTTTATTTTCAACGACAGCCCACTAAATCATATAAGGCTAACTTAGATTCAGAAAAAATATTTAGGAGAGAGACAATATAGTTCAGATTATTTTTTATTTTCAACGACAGCCCACTAAATCATATAAGGGTAAGTTAATTTTTTTTACACCTTTAGAGATTCAGAAAAAATATTTAGGAGAGAGACAATATAGTTCAGATTATTTTTTATTTTCAACGACAGCCCACTAAATCATATAAGGCTAAGTTAATTTTTTTTTACACCTTTAGAGATTCAGAAAAAATATTTAGGAGAGAGACAATATAGTTCAGAATATTTTTTATTTTCAACGACAGCCCACTAAATCATATAAGGCTAACTTAGATTCGGAAAAAATATTTAGGAGAGAGACAATATAGTTCAGATTATTTTTTATTTTTAACGACAGCCCACTAAATCATATAAGGCTAAGTTAATTTTTTTTTTTACACCTTTAGAGATTCAGAAAAAATATTTAGGAGAGAGACAATATAGTTCAGATTATTTTTTATTTTCAACGAGAGCCCACTAAATCATATAAGGCTAACTTAGATTCAGAAAAAATATTTGAGAGAGAGAGAATATAGTTCAGATTATTTTTTAATTTCAACGACAGCCCACTAAATCATATAAGGCTAAGTTAATTTTTTTTACACCTTTAGAGATTCAGAAAAAATATTTAGGAGAGAGACAATATAGTTCAGATTATTTTTTATTTTCAACGACAGCCCACTAAATCATATAAGGCTTAGTTAATTTTTTTTACACCTTTAGAAATACAGAAAAAATATTTAGGAGAGAGACAATATAGTTCAGATTATTTTTTATTTTCAACGACAGCCCACTAAATCATATAAGGCTAAGTTAATTTTTTTTACAACTTTAGAGATTCAGAAAAAATATTTAGGAGAGAGACAATATAGTTCAGATTATTTTTTATTTTCAACGACAGCCCACTAAATCATATAAGGCTAACTTAGATTCAGAAAAAATATTTAGGAGAGAGACAATATATTTCAGATTATTTTTTATTTTCAACGACAGCCCACTAAATCATATAAGGCTAACTTAGATTCAGAAAAAATATTTAGGAGAGAGACAATATAGTTCAGATTATTTTTTATTTTCAACGATAGCCCACTAAATCATATAAGGCTAACTTAGATTCAGAAAAAATATTTAGGAGAGAGACAATATAGTTCAGATTATTTTTTATTTTCAACGACAGCCCACTAAATCATATAAGGCTAACTTAGATTCAGAAAAAATATTTAGGAGAGAGACAATATATTTCAGATTATCTTTTATTTTCAACGACAGCCCACTAAATCATATAAGGCTAACTTAGATTCAGAAAAAATATTTAGGAGAGAGACAATATATTTCAGATTATTTTTTACTTTCAACGATAGCCCACTAAATCATATAAGGCTAACTTAGATTCAGAAAAAATATTTAGGAGAGAGACAATATAGTTCAGATTATTTTTTATTTTCAACGACAGCCAACTAAATCATATAAGGCTAACTTAGATTCAGAAAAAATATTTAGGAGAGAGACAATATAGTTCAGATTATTTTTTATTTTCAACGACAGCCAACTAAATCATATAAGGCTAACTTAGATTCAGAAAAAATATTTAGGAGAGAGACAATATAGTTCAGATTATTTTTTATTTTCAACGGCAGCCCACTAAATCATACAAGGCTAACTTAGATTCAGAAAAAATATTTAGGAGAGAGATAATATAGTTCAGATTATTTTTTATTTTCAACGACAGCCCACTAAATCATATAAAGCTAACTTAGATTCAGAAAAAATATTTAGGAGAGAGACAATATATTTCAGATTATTTTTTATTTTCAATGACAGCCCACTAAATCATATAAGGCTAACTTAGATTCAGAAAAAATATTTAGGAGAGAGACAATATATTTCAGATTATTTTTTTATTTTCAACGACAGCCCACTAAATCATATAAGGCTAACTTAGATTCAGAAAAAATATTTAGGAGAGAGACAATATAGTTCAGAATATTTTTTAATTTCAACGACAGCCCACTAAATCATATAAGGCTAAGTTAATTTTTTTTACACCTTTAGAGATTCAGAAAAAATATTTAGGAGAGGGACAATATAGTTCAGATTATTTTTTATTTTCAAAGACAGCCCACTAAATCATATAAGGCTAACTTAGATTCAGAAAAAATATTTAGGAGAGAGACAATATATTTCAGATTATTTTTTAATTTCAACGACTGCCCACTAAATCATATAAGGCTAACTTAATTTTGTTTACACCTTTAGAGATTCAGAAAAAATATTTAGGAGAGAGACAATATAGTTCAGATTATTTTTTATTTTCAACGACAGCCCACTAAATCATATAAGGCTAACTTAGATTCAGAAAAAATATTTAGGAGAGAGACAATATATTTCAGATTATTTTTTATTTTCAACGACAGCCCACTAAATCATATAAGGCTAACTTAGATTCAGAAAAAATATTTAGGAGAGAGACAATATAGTTCAGATTATTTTTTATTTTCAACGACAGCCCACTAAATCATATAAGGCTAAGTTAATTTTTTTTACACCTTTAGAGATTCAGAAAAAATATTTAGGAGAGAGACAATATAGTTCAGATTATTTTTTATTTTCAACGACAGCCCACTAAATCATATAAGGCTAACTTAGATTCAGAAAAAATATTTAGGAGAGAGACAATATATTTCAGATTATTTTTTATTTTCAACGACAGCCCACTAAATCATATAAGGCTAACTTAATTTTTTTACACCTTTAGAGATTTAGAAAAAATATTTAGGAGAGAGACAATATAGTTCAGATTATTTTTTATTTTCAACGACAGCCCACTAAATTATATAAGGCTAAGTTAATTTTTTTTTTACACCTTTAGAGATTCAGAAAAAATATTTAGGAGAGAGACAATATAGTTCAGATTATTTTTTATTTTCAACGACAGGCCATTAAATCATATAAGGCTAACTTAATTTTTTTAACACCTTTAGAGATTCAGAAAAAAATATTTAGGAGAGAGACAATAAAGTTCAGATTATTATTTATTTTCAACGACAGCCC
This sequence comes from Coenobita brevimanus, assembly GCF_032717465.1. Taxonomy (NCBI): domain Eukaryota; kingdom Metazoa; phylum Arthropoda; class Malacostraca; order Decapoda; family Coenobitidae; genus Coenobita; species Coenobita brevimanus. The sequence continues at coordinate 49,461 of NW_027643457.1, forward strand.
ACTAAATCATATAAGGCTAACTTAATTTTTTTACACCTTTAGAGATTTAGAAAAAATATTTAGGAGAGAGACAATATAGTTCAGATTATTTTTTATTTTCAACGACAGCCCACTAAATCATATAAGGCTAAGTTAATTTTTTTTTACACCTTTAGAGATTCAGAAAAAATATTTAGGAGAGAGAGAATATAGTTCAGATTATTTTTTATTTTCAACGACAGCCCATTAAATCATATAAGGCTAACTTAATTTTTTTAACACCTTTAGAGATTCAGAAAAAAATATTTAGGAGAGAGACAATAATGTTCAGATTATTATTTATTTTCAACGACAGCCCACTAAATCATATAAGGCTAAGTTAATTTTTTTTACACCTTTAGAGATTCAGAAAAAATATTTAGGAGAGAGACAATATAGTTCAGATTATTTTTTATTTTCAACGACAGCCCACTAAATCATATAAGGCTTAGTTAATTTTTTTTACACCTTTAGAAATTCAGAAAAAATATTTAGGAGAGAGACAATATAGTTCAGATTATTTTTTATTTTCAACGACAGCCCACTAAATCATATAAGGCTAAGTTAATTTTTTTTACACCTTTAGAGATTCAGAAAAAACATTTCGGAGAGAGACAATATAGTTCAGATTATTTTTTATTTTCAACGACAGCCCACTAAATCATATAAGGCTAACTTAGATTCAGAAAAAATATTTAGGAGAGAGACAATATATTTCAGATTATTTTTTATTTTCAACGACAGCCCACTAAATCATATAAGGCTAACTTAGATTCAGAAAAAATATTTAGGAGAGAGACAATATATTTCAGATTATTTTTTATTTTCAACGATAGCCCACTAAATCATATAAGGCTAACTTAGATTCAGAAAAAATATTTAGGAGAGAGACAATATAGTTCAGATTATTTTTTATTTTCAACGACAGCCCACTAAATCATATAAGGCTAACTTAGATTCAGAAAAAATATTTAGGAGAGAGACAATATATTTCAGATTATTTTTTATTTTCAACGACAGCCCACTAAATCATATAAGGCTAACTTAGATTCAGAAAAAATATTTAGGAGAGAGACAATATATTTCAGATTATTTTTTTATTTTCAACGACAGCCCACTAAATCATATAAGGCTAACTTAGATTCAGAAAAAATATTTTGGAGAGAGACAATATAGTTCAGATTATTTTTTTATTTTTAACGACAGCCAACTAAATCATATAAGGCTAACTTAGATTCAGAAAAAATATTTTGGAGAGAGACAATATAGTTCAGATTATTTTTATTTTCAACGACAGCCCACTAAATCATATAAGGCTAACTTAGATTCAGAAAAAATATTTAGGAGAGAGACAATATAGTTCAGATTATTTTTTATTTTCAACGACAGCCCACTAAATCATATAAGGCTAACTTAGATTCAGAAAAAATATTTAGGAGAGAGACAATATAGTTCAGATTATTTTTTATTTTCAACGGCAGCCCACTAAATCATATAAAGCTAACTTAGATTCAGAAAAAATATTTAGGAGAGAGACAATATATTTCAGATTATTTTTTATTTTCAATGACAGCCCACTAAATCATATAAGGCTAACTTAGATTCAGAAAAAATATTTAGGAGAGAGACAATATATTTCAGATTATTTTTTTATTTTCAACGACAGCCCACTAAATCATATAAGGCTAACTTAGATTCAGAAAAAATATTTAGGAGAGAGACAATATAGTTCAGAATATTTTTTAATTTCAACGACAGCCCACTAAATCATATAAGGCTAAGTTAATTTTTTTTACACCTTTAGAGATTCAGAAAAAATATTTAGGAGAGAGACAATATAGTTCAGATTATTTTTTATTTTCAAAGACAGCCCACTAAATCATATAAGGCTAACTTAGATTCAGAAAAAATATTTAGGAGAGAGACAATATATTTCAGATTATTTTTTAATTTCAACGACTGCCCACTAAATCATATAAGGCTAACTTAATTTTGTTTACACCTTTAGAGATTCAGAAAAAATATTTAGGAGAGAGACAATATAGTTCAGATTATTTTTTATTTTCAACGACAGCCCACTAAATCATATAAGGCTAACTTAGATTCAGAAGATATTTAGGAGAGAGACAATATATTTCAGATTATTTTTTATTTTCAACGACAGCCCACTAAATCATATAAGGCTAACTTAATTTTTTTACACCTTTAGAGATTCAGAAAAAATATTTAGGAGAGAGACAATATAGTTCAGATTATTTTTTATTTTCAACGACAGCCCACTAAATCATATAAGGCTAAGTTAATTTTTTTTTACACCTTTAGAGATTCAGAAAAAATATTTAGGAGAGAGACAATATAGTTCAGATTATTTTTTATTTTCAACGACAGCCCATTAAATCATATAAGGCTAACTTAATTTTTTTAACACCTTTAGAGATTCAGAAAAAAATATTTAGGAGAGAGACAATAAAGTTCAGATTATTATTTATTTTCAACGACAGCCCACTAAATCATATAAGGCTAACTTAATTTTTTTACACCTTTAGAGATTTAGAAAAAATATTTAGGAGAGAGACAATATAGTTCAGATTATTTTTTATTTTCAACGACAGCCCACTAAATTATATAAGGCTAAGTTAATTTTTTTTTTACACCTTTAGAGATTCAGAAAAAATATTTAGGAGAGAGACAATATAGTTCAGATTATTTTTTATTTTCAACGACAGCCCATTAAATCATATAAGGCTAACTTAATTTTTTTAACACCTTTAGAGATTCAGAAAAAAATATTTAGGAGAGAGACAATAATGTTCAGATTATTATTTATTTTCAACGACAGCCCACTAAATCATATAAGGCTAAGTTAATTTTTTTTACACCTTTAGAGATTCAGAAAAAATATTTAGGAGAGAGACAAT